>NW_026042554.1:0-179873 GCF_023856365.1 Brienomyrus brachyistius | reverse complement strand
AGTATAAAGCATATCATTTAAACAGCTTTTTGGGAGAGCGTGAAGGTATGTAGAGTCATAGTCATTAACTATTTAAAACATATTTTTCTTTCAAAAATGGCTTTTTACCCTAAGTGCAATTGAGTATCCTAACTTTTTTTTGTTTGTTTGTTAAAACGTCTCTCACTGACAGTTATATCTGAATGTTACTGCGCAGATGGAAAATCTGGGATAATCTGTGCAGGCAACGGTGCGTTTACGCTTAGCTTGTAGTTCAGTTATGGGCTACGTACCGTTGGGTAATTGCATAAGTGTGTGTGCGTGTGTTCACAGTATGAATTCACATGTACACAGACACATGCTTTCCATTGGTAGGTTTTTTTTGCCAACCCCATGAGTGCAAACCTAACCCTAACCCTAACCCTAACCCTAACCCTAACCCTGCTAACCCTAACCCTAACCCTAATCCTCTCCCTCTACGAAATCCCATGGCTTTAGCTATAGTACTGTGCTCAGTGCTGGTCAACCCATTAGGTGACATAGGCAGCCACCTGGGGTGCCATCTTTTGGTGAGGCGCTGCCTTAGCCAGCCAATATCACTTTGTCGCAGACAGGGGGCCCTGGTGGTGTAGCTTGCCTACGGCGACACATGAGCTTCAACGATTACTGGCTGTTTACGTACTTCTTTAAGTACTGTGTTTTGCCTATGGGTATAGTGTGTAGAATATTCGTCATACATACCTAGACTAAGGGGAAACCTTTGTTGCCTTACATGTAGTTGTGTATTTTGAGGGTGTTATTTGTTATAATGTATGGAGTGGAAGGGTATTCAAGCAGGCAGTCATACACTGGTTGCAGCCTTCATCTTTTCCCTATGTGGGGGTCGGTGAGCCATTCGAGGGTCAAAGTTCTGGGTCCTTGCTTCACTGTTTGCTGTTTTTTCCGAACACTCGCGGCGGGCTTTGGTGGACTTTGGTTTGCCCTGTTAGTGCCCCGGTGCAGTGTCTGCCGCTTTCCCGCCTGAGGGGGTTTGGACCAGGATGCTGTGAGTTTTCAGCTGATCTGCCATAATACTGGAAATGTTTTAGAATATATTTTTTTTTGCTTTAAGTGACCTTAGGGAGGTAACGTCAATGTAAATGCCCCCCCCCCCCACCAAGATGGAGTGGTTAATTCAGGTAATTATATGCATAACCTTTAACGAAACAAGGCCTGCTGGTGTTTAACAGTACATGTTTTGCGGTTTCTGGGTTCTAACAAGTTTAAAAACTAGTTATAACTAAGATACATGTCTTTATTTAATAATAATTGATACTTTATTGAGCCCTATGGGGAAATTCTCTTTACGCCACCCCCAGTTTGCTTTCTGTAAGTGACAGCAAGCTGGCCGCAAAGGGTAGCCACCCATAGCAGCATCCAGGGAGCTGGGGGTTAAGGGCCTTGCTGAAGGACCCGCAGATGTACTGAGGCTGGGCGAAAAACGAGGCTTTAGCCCACTGAGCCTCACACTTTGCTTTTTCATGCAACTTAAAATGAAAATCTGCCTTGCAGTTAGATACCATTGATTATTTGGTTATTGATAAAATTCAGATGTTAGATGGGCTAATTCTTTTTTTGGTCACTAAGGTTTAGACTCTGAAGATTATCCTTCTGCATGGTGCCTGCTGACTATTTGGTCCATGCCAGTGTAACTATTAGCCAGAGGTAAATTCATGTGTTGACAATGTCCTTGGAACAAATGCTAAAGAATCGTATTACTCGGTTAAGGATAAAAATGGCAGATTTGGTGGTTTATAAAGTGTGGTCTTTTGCTCTCACATCAGGGTGAAACTCTCTGTGCCTCAGTGTTCAAGAAATCATCACTGCTGCGGCACTTTGTAGTAAAACTACAAGCATTTTGAATGTAACCTGGTTTGCCCAGATTTTACTCTTAGTTGTATTGACTTATTTTATTTTATATGAAAGTGCAGTTTAATGAAAAAAAAATGGATGACTGTGATATTGTGTGCTCAGTCTACAATATGTGTGATTACTTGCAGTAAGGCATAGAAATGTCTGAATAAGGTATTTAACAGCTGAAAAATATCCTCTACTTGGAAAACATTTTGCAAGCAATTAAAGGTTTGCTCTGTTTATGCAAATTTGCAATCTGTTTATGCTGCTGGCAAGAGAGATGCATTTTGAATGAATCCCTTGCATTAATTGTTAAACAGTCTATGCAGTTTGAGGTTTCATTTGGCCCCACTGGGAATTTACCCACAGTGCATTGGCAGTAGTCAAGTCAGTTTGTCTGTGTTAAAGTTCCCAAGCTGTGTTACTTTGAAAATGTGCCTCAAATTATACATATGTACATTTATCGTGAAAATAAAGGATTTGCTTAAAAAGCACCTGCTTTTTTTTGGCAAGTCATTGTCTTACACAAGGATGGTGTGAGGTTTGGTTATTAGCGTCTAATATATATATATATCCAGGACCAGGTTATTCAAGAAGCTAAGCACTAGGATGGTTACAGTCCCAGGCAAAATGGGTTCGAGAGAGGAAACCTGGCTGCGGTTTTTAAGGCTTGGGGATGAGGCTCATGCAAAAAGGCGTATTGAAAGTTACCCAATGGAGTTTCAGCGTCTGCGCGCATCTGAATTTTCAGCAAAAGGTAAGACGGACGGGAGGGTTGTTCTCGCGCAGTGACTTAGCGACAGCTCCGGGTAGCGGCTTCTCAAGCCAGTGGTTTAGCCACATGTTTGGGGCCACGCAAGACAGCTGCTGACCGCGGCTGCCCCCCCCCCCACTCCCACCCCCACCCCCGTCATCCCCGACCCTGCAGGGTGTGCTGACCTGACCAGCCTGGACACCATGAGTCCGCAGGAGAGGAAGCGACAGGGTTACATCCACGAGCTCATTGAGACGGAGGAGCGATACATGGCTGACCTTCAGCTGGTCCTGGAGGTATGATCTGCAGTGGGGCCCCCGTGAGGTCTTTGCACTTCAGTCTGCTTTAAGCATTTGCAGTTTTGAGTTTTTATATTCTTGTCATGGATCTCATGTATAGGGCTTTGAGTGTAGGTTTTTGTGCCAGAACATGTTTAACTTATTTTCCCTAACATTTTGTTATCCCTCTTAACCTTTACTAACCCTTTCCAACTTTGCCCGTCTCTCATTTTTTTTTCTCCAGGTGTTTTACAAGCCCATGTCTGAGTCGGGACGCCTGACAGATGTTGAAATGGCCATGATCTTCGTCAACTGGAAGGACCTGATTATGTCCAACACCAAACTTCACAAGTGTGTCTTTCCACAAGCTTGTTTCTTCTTGGTAGCTGAAATTCTTGGGAATGAAACGTGATCCGATGCTGCCACCTTGCTCTAGGAATACGAACTGCGAGTATCGTGTCCCACAACAGCAAATGTCATAGGCAGAGTGAAGTCCCAGAAATAGAGAAGTGCCAGGAAAAGGAATTATCTATGCAGTCGATGGATAATAACAAAACAGGCTGCACAGTTTTTGCACTTAAAGATCATGGAAACTGGAATGTTTGTTGAGAATGGCACTGGCCAGCATTCTGTTTTTGAAACTCACCTGAACTTTTACGAAGAAATTGCTTGGTACTGGACTTGGCGGCCTTTGCGGTTTTGGTGATTGTGTTTGTGAATGGCAGGGCACTGAGGGTGAGGAAGAAAACGGGTGGCGAGAAGATGCCGGTGCAGATGATTGGGGACATCCTGGCCTCGGAGCTCTCGCACATGCAGGCCTACATCCGCTTCTGCAGCTGCCAGCTTAACGGTGCAGCCCTGCTGCAACAAAAGACTGACAAGGAACCCGAGTTCAAGGACTTCCTCAAGGTGAGGAATGGTGGGCAGCAGCCCTGGAACAAATGGGAGGGGTAGATAGTTCATTGTTAAAGGCTGTTCCAGAGCGATCGGTAAGCGGGAGAATTGCAGCCGTCCAAATGTCCTCAGTGAAAAAGCGGTAGCGGGTTAAATGGATGTTGAACTGTTCTTTATTTTCTTCTGAAATGAATTACAAAGATATCTTGCGGGCCAATACTATGTTCTATGAGACCTCTGGACTCAACTCTTCTAAAGCACCTAGACTGAAATTTAGAGTGGTGCTTTAGATAAGGACGTAGGCTAGGGTTTCTGACTCCTAAGTGTGTGTGTGTCTCTCTCTCAGAAAATCGCTACAGATCACCGGTGTAAAGGTATGCCACTGTCCAGCTTCCTGCTGAAGCCTATGCAGAGAATCACCCGCTATCCACTCATCATAAAGAACGTAAGTCCTGCACATTGTCACCCGTGGTCCCTCCTTCAGTGTGCGATGTGGGAGGCATGACGAATTAGCCTCATCCAATTTGCCTTGGATTTAGCTCAATTTGGGTTGCTGCTACGTATGACTTTGCCCTGCCAAAGATGCAGTTCGTGTCAATTCCTTTGGGGACCAAATGATAATGGTTGTGACCATCATCATGGTCAGCAAATACAAGAAAGAATGTGCTGTTTTGCTGGAGTTAAATACCAATGAAATGCAAAAACTTCAGGCAGAAGAGTGAGTGTTGGGGAAAGCGCCCGGCGTTTCCACCCCAACTCCACATTTACGAGACACACACAGGTTACAGTTTTACTTGCAAGGGTACCCACACTCTCTGCAATGCAAACTACAGCAGAATGTGTTACAAAGGGTGGTTCCCCTTGGCTTCTTTATTTATAGTCAATGGGGGGCGCAAGAGAGGGAAGTGAGATTCTTATCTAAGTAGGCAGCTGTTAACCACCTACTTAGAGTACAATAGCTAAGAGTATGTGGCTAGAAGATAAGAAATAACGTATACATATATATTTACACTCATTGCTGATCATACAGAATTGATTAACAACTGTTTCTTCAACCTAACAGTCCCTCCTGTTTATCATGACAGTATGATCAGAAGCATCAACATTGTAGAAGTTGCAAAAGCACTTTAGGTACAACCTTCATTTAGACCACATTGTCATTATCCTGGAAAACATTTAATTCCGTTTCTTCAGGTCCGAGCCCTGCACGGGTGCTTTCGGCTCGGCCGTCATTATGAATTATATGTCTTCTTCATCGCCATCGCTGGAAACAGGCTCTGTCTCTATAGTTTGGGTAAGGGAGAGAAACATTGTACTGCGTGTCCGAAAAGCAGCATTAAGAGCTTGATTAATAAACATTTTCAAACATGGTATAACAGAACAACAGAAAAATAAAATGAAAAACAAAAGAAGAGGTAGGCATGTTTTCATCAGTATTGACCACCATGTTCCTGTAATAAACCAGTCTAACCAGGATGAGGAGGACTGCGGTCGACTGTCCATGGTCATCACTTTTTGTAAGTTTCGGAGGCGGTCTAAGGCAGATGTCATATTGGGTGAGTGCACATTGTCAGGAATGTAAGTGCAGCACGTTTGGTTCAGGAGGACACATACTCCTCCTTGTGCGGCTGTCAGTAGGTCTAATGCCATACGATTCTGGATTACCATCTGTCTGGTTATGTCTAATTGTTCATTTTGTTTTTGGTTAATCAGTATCGAATCATTCATAAATAGACCTAGTCTATAATTTAGAGTTTCTACGCGTAGCATGAGTTTTCCAATTCCTAGCCCAGGGAACAGGGCCAGCATAACTTTACTGCCTGTTCCCCACAATTTATGTTCAGCGGGCACGTCGGTTCCCCACACACTATCATGGGGTTGTATTGATATCGAACGCCTTCTCCTGCTTCTGAAGAAAGTTTTACTTTCCTGTGCTATCAGGAAGGTGTGATCTGAAACAAAAATAAGAGCGCACACTCCAAACCAGTTCGGTGGTAAGACAAAGTATGCACGAGGTCCACACAACCATGCTACTCCGTCCACCCAATATGTTCCATTACTGGGGCGAAGCATCGAAATTGGAGATCCATACATGCTGTCTACATATGTTAGGTTACAGTTCGTGGTGTTTCCTCCTATCCATCGCGTACCATTATCTTGCTTAAAACAAATGGCATGCTGATATGTCAGTGGGTCTCGGTCCATCAAGACAGAAAAAGGAAGTGAGACATTAGTTTTAGCAACAGCGAAGTCTACCCAGAAATCCTGTATACAGGTACCATTTTGAAACCCAACGTCATCTGGGTAGTTTCCTGTAGCCTCCTGATACTTAATTCGGACCACTGTCATTCTATTAGTCCCAGGTATAGTTATGTTCACATCTTCCCCTGCTAGCGAAAATATAAGGGAAAGACGGCTCTGGTATCCTATTCCTGCGAAAGAAGCAGCGCACTTGGCTTGGGATATGTTCATAGCTTTACCATACACCGTAGGTCCTTCACTATGAGTGGGCATTACTGAACAAACATAGCAATTTGTCACATTTTTCGCTGTTACAGTATCATGTACATATCGGTTACCAGTAGTTTTGCATAAATGGATGTGAGTGGTCAGCGGGCAACGGGCGTAGATGGAAGTCATCATGGGTCCATCGCCGTAGGTGCTGTAATGGAGCTGGTGAGAGCCAGGACAACCATACAAGTCCAACAAGAATGACCCCTAGAGTCACTTTACCACATCCCCACCCTATCAGGGCCATCCTAAATAGAGTGCAGCTCAGTTGTTTTCTTCACCGGGTTGAGACAACAGCACCCTATTGGTTACTGTGCCTTTGTAGCGGACTTCCACTGCTACTCTGTTGCTGAGGCCTCTGATAAGGGCTTGATGGGTTTACAGTGACTTTTGTGTATCCAGGAAGGTCGTTCTGCGATCTTTACTGCTGTTGGTGTTGTGAGGAGGACTTGATAAGGACCGTCCCACCGAGGTGTGCTCCAATCTTTCCGCAACAGGACCTTGACCAGGACCCAATCTCCCGGCTGCAAGTTATCCTGTTGAGTAGAAACAGAATTTACCGGCAGACTACTGGGGCTATGTTTTTGTTGTGATGTTAGTAGTTTACGCATCCAATCAGCCAGCGTATTTTCTCGGTCTGCTTTTTCTATGTCATTCATTTCAGTTGCTAGGGGAAATGGTCTACCATACACTATTTCAAAAGGTGTTAATCCTGCAGGAGTGGGAGTTATTCTCATCCATAATTTTACTAGAGACAAACATTCTGGCCACGGCCTTTTTGTCTCTTCCATTGTCTTTTTTAGCCTTGTTTTAATAGTGCCGTTGGTCCTTTCCACTAAGCCTGCGCTCTGGGGGTGATACGCACAATGATTCTTAAGCGTAAAACCTAATGCTTGTGAGCAAAGGGACATAGTCTGATTTACAAAATGAGTCCCATTGTCTGATCTTATAATATGAGGTATGCCATAGGTAGGGAAATAATGGCTTACCAAACATTTTGCAACGGTCATTGCATCACAATGCTTTACAGGGTATATTTCTACCCACTTAGAAAAGGTGTCTATAATAACTAGACAGTATTTCTTTCCTTGTGACCAAGATAATTCAATAAAATCCATATGTACAACTTGGGGAACTGGCCACGTTTTGGTCTGATGTTTCCTTGTGCATTGTGTTTACAACAAATTAAGCATGTCCTACAAAATTGTTTTGCATAATCAGAAAAATTTATAGCATAGAAATATTGTTGTATGATATGTACCATCCCTCCTGTTGAGACATGAGTATTTCCATGGCTCACCAAAGCAGCTGTTTTGTATAAATTTTTTGGTAGGATGGGCTTGTCATTCATATAGTAAACTTTCTCTCGTTGTATTGCTCCTCTTTTGATCCAACTTTGTACTTCTATTTTAGGAGCATGAATCTGTGCATCACATAGCACATCGCTATCTATAAAAAGAATGTCTGCCACTGATAAGGTAGGTTGTTTCAGTGCCGCTTCTTTGGCGGTTTTATCTGCAAAACTATTTCCTGCGGTTTCTGCAGAGTCATCAGTCTGGTGTGCTTTGCATTTGCACAGTGCAAAGTGAGTCGGTAAATGCACAACGTCTAATAATCTAAGTAGCAAATTCGTATGAGTAAGAGATGTGCCCTGTGATGTTCTAAAACCTCTATTTTTCCAGACTCTTGCATGGTGATGGACAGCTGCAAACACATATTGACTATCAGTGTAGATAGTAAGTGACTTGTTCTTGAACAGTTCACATGCCCTGATCACAGCATAAAGTTCAGCCGCTTGTGCTGAACAAGTAGAAGGGAGTGCATTGGCTTCTAACACTTCAGTAGATGTAACTACAGCATACCCAACTTTATTTTTTTCCATATCATTTTTTGATGCTGAGCCATCTACATAAACAACTTCTGATCCTGGTATAAAAGTTTGCAGAATATCTGCTCTTGGTTTTGTTTGTTCTTCTATTGTTGCTTTGCAAGAATGTGGCTCCCCATCCTCTGCGGTAGGGAGAAGCGTACTAGGGTTCAATAGGCCACACCGCTGAAGTTCAATGTTACGTTGTGAGAGCAAAAGTGACACTAAGGTAAGATGTCTTGTATGTGTTAAGAATGGAAGCGGTGTCTGCAACAAGATTAGAGACACAGAATGAGGAACTTTAAGTATGAGGGGGTGACAAAGTACCAATTCTGCTGATACCTTTACTGCTTCTGCAGCAGCTGCACAGGCCTGTAAACACTGTGGAAAGCCAGCTGCTACTGCATCTAATCGTTTTGAATAGAATGCTAACGGTCTCTCTTTTGCTCCGAATGGCTGTGTTAATACTGCTTTCATATAACCTTGATTAGCATCTACACATAGGGTGAATGGTTGTTGATAATCTGGTAGAGCAAGGGTCACATTGGTTTGCAACATTCTTTTTAAATTTGTAAAAGCATTTTCTCCGTCCTCAGTCCATTGTATTTTGTCCTTTAGAGTCATCTCCTTCCCGTATATTAAATTTTGCAAAGGTTGAACTAGAAAAGCATAATCTGGTAACCATTCTCTACAATAATTGCATCTGTTGTTTAGTCTGTGGTTTAGGTGCTTCCTGTATAGCTTGTTTCCTTATCTCTAGCAGCGAGCGACCTTTTTGTGAAAGGTTATGCCCTAAATAGACAACTGTCTTTTTGCAGTACTGCAACTTCTGTTTAGAAGCTTTATGTCCAGTATTGTATAAATGCTGAAGCACAGTTAGGGTAGTTTCTTTGCAATGTTGTTCTGAATCTGCTGCTATTAAGATATCATCCACGTATAGTAATACCTGACTATGTGATGGTATTTCACAGGTACTCATAGAGTATCTAAGGGCCATGGTATATACATGTGGGCTTTCAGAAAATCCCTGAGGGAGTCTAGTATATGTATATTTTTTCCCTTTATAGGTAAATCCAAATAAATGTTGAGAATCAGGGTGCAATGGTACTGAGAAAAATGCATTACTAAGATCCACTACTGAGAAGTAGCTTTTATCAGGAGTCAATGAGTTGAGCAATAAGTGTGGGTTAGGCACGTCTGGTGCTGCATGTTGCACTATGTTATTAACAGGTCTTAAATCCTGCACCATGCGCCATTTCCCTGTATGTCCCTTCTGGACTGGAAAGATAGGAGTGTTGCAAGTGGCTTCAGGAGCCTCTCGCAATATTCCTGATGCTAACATGTCTTGCACTACAGGGGCTATACCTTTCTCTGCTTCAGGTTTTAATGGGTATTGCCGGACGGTGTTCTGATTTCACAGTTACTTTGTAAGGTGGGAATCCCTTTACCAGCCCTACATCAGTGGGGGAGGACGACCACAACCCTTCTGGAAGGCGATCTAGATCTGGACATGATCCCTCCTCCAGGGTTGAAAAAATTTGTCAGGTTGGGTCCTTTAAGTGTGTGGTGGGAGTGGTTTGAACTCTCCATCCCAAAGGAAACCGCCACACATTGTGTTTCTCATCATAGCTCCAACAGGAGCCAGATACGGGTTGGTAGTCATTGTAACTGTGCATAGAATCTCGTAAGAACATCTCTACATCTCTCCACTGCATCTGGGGTGGTTTTGAAAGAGATACGTGTGGTGTTCTCTCTCTAAATACAGCTTGTTGCTTGTTAGATAAAATGACTGAGGCTGCTGAAAACCCAGTGGTGGGGTTAACATACATATATTATACAAGTGTCTTGGAGGGCATGAAACGTTTTGTCATAGACGTAATCTGGTCCAAGGGTGTCTTTGTACCACATAGTGACGTGTAAGGCATCGTCAGGCATGAACTGGGCCTGTCTAGGGGACTGCTTTTCTCTAGTTTTCCGCAATAATTCTCGTGTCTGTGCAGTTCCCCCTAGGTCCAGAGACCAGTAATATTGTGGTGTTGTGGTTCCTTGCACAACATAAGCTTCCTCATTTACGATTGCTTTCATGCCAGTGGCTGTGGCAACCACGCTAATGCCCATTTGTACCATAAGGTCTCGACCTAACAAGTTAACAGGACAAGAAGGGCTTATTAACACCTGTGCTTGACATTCAAGTCCAGTTTCCTTATCTTTTACTGCAACTGGGTTTGTTAACTGATGTCTGTCTGTCTGACCTCCTGCCGTTTTTATATTTATGACTGATGAAGAATATGTGACTCCGGGAGGACTGGAGGTTAGGACAGTCCTACATGCTCCAGTGTCACACAGACATTCATATACTTTGCCGTTTATGACTAACTTCCGACTTGGCAAGGTTTCCCACTGCCTTTCTGCTAATAACTGACACACTGCTTGTAAATCTATTTCCTTATCTAAAAGGTCTTGTAAAGTGACCTCCGTTTCCTTTCTTAAAATCACCTCTGTTTTGCCTCGGATGGTGTCGGTAACAGGGGCCTCCGAGGGGGGTCATTGATCATTGTTTTCAATGGAGTTTGGGTTATATGGTTGTTTCCCTACTCTACAATTCCTAGCTAAGTGTCCAGGTTTCCTGCATGTCCAGCAAATGTTATCTTGCTGAGACGAATTCCTGTAATTGTTTCTGAAAACACCTCTCCCCCTTCCTCGGCCTCTTGACCTTCCTCTGAATCCTCCCCTCCCCGGAGGATTCATTTGCACTAACGCTACTACATCTGAGGCGCTGAATATTGTGTCTGTCTTTTCCTGTTTCTGCGCTCTCTGCGCGTGTTGGGCATATTCTAGTGCTTGTTGGACTGAACCAGTATTCTGATGTACCCAATGTTTGTCAAGATATTTTCGCAATTCGGGCTTTAGGCCTGCGACAAAAGCTCGTTTTAGCTGTTGTTGGTACACTCCTACTGCCTCTTCATCAAATGGGATCCCTGAGTTTCCTCTAAATACAACTCTCATTCTATCCATAAAATCCTCAGGTTCCTCTCCATCTTTTTGTTTACATTGCGCTATTCTGCCATAATCTGCTCGTCTCATAAACACTATCTCTATCCTTCCATGTAATTGTTGCATACTCTGTTTTCTACGTACATCTCTTAACTTACTTTGTTCCAACCATGCATCAGAAAAAACATATTCTTTTTTTCTGTCTTTACCTTCTTTCTTATTGGTAGTCTGTAACATCTCCAGTTTTAAGTTTAGCTTTTATACAAAAGTCTGTGAGCTTTTATATATATCTGGAGTGTGGAGTTTTCCTTCAAACCCATGTTTTTTCCTCCATCTACTTATTTGTCCTGATCCTGGCTTATATCCTTCCATAAACTTCTCATCTCCCTCTAGTTCCATTTGTTTACTTTGATTCTTCCCCATTGTTACCTTTTAATGGATACACTACAAAAAATAAAAAATCCTAAAAGCAAGTATCTGGCATGAGACCTCAGGAGGACACTAACACGGCCTTCTACTGCTCCCTATTAGAGCAGCGGTGTTAGTTTTCAGGGATGAAACCCGTCCTTGATCCTTCAGTCACCAGTATGTTGTTGCTTTTAGGGTGGATCGTGTAGGTTAATCTAAAACCTATAAAAACACATCCACATACATCAATATATATATTTCCAACAACGCCTACTTTCTCTCCCGGTTAATTTCGGCTAACCTCAACCACATGCATGTCTTGGCCACCTACTCACTTAGGTGCCGTATCTCTCACCTGTATAGTGTGCTCTCTGATCCGTCACCGAGGTCCTTCAGACATCACCAGACGTCGAGCGCAGTTCTAACCACCGGCCTGATGACGAATTCACATCACAGGTCTTTCTTGCACCCGACTTCGAGTGGCTGTCGACAGACTTCGGTGTCGCTTCTCTCGGCGTACTGGAGACGTCTTCGGGGTTCCTCGGATCCGGCTCGAAGGACCAAATTCTATGTTGGGGAAAGCGCCCGGCGTTTCCACCCCAACTCCACATTTACGAGACACACACAGGTTACAGTTTTACTTGCAAGGGTACCCACACTCTCTGCAATGCAAACTACAGCAGAATGTGTTACAAAGGGTGGTTCCCCTTGGCTTCTTTATTTATAGTCAATGGGGGGCGCAAGAGAGGGAAGTGAGATTCTTATCTAAGTAGGCAGCTGTTAACCACCTACTTAGAGTACAATAGCTAAGAGTATGTGGCTAGAAGATAAGAAATAACGTATACATATATATTTACACTCATTGCTGATCATACAGAAATGATTAACAACTGTTTCTTCAACCTAACAGTGAGTATGGGTATTGTGAAATGTTGGATGTCAACTGTTACAAAACGTGCTGCACCAGTTTATTTATGGATGGATGGATGGATGGATGGATGGATCTGATTAACATCAAACCGCCAGTAACTTCACTCTACCCTGAACTCCACAGTCCTTGTCCAAAGACAGAGTTCATTCTTAGGCAGGTCCCAGACCTATTTCCAAATCTCCTGCTCCCCAGATTCTCGAGAACACTCCAGAGAATCACTTGGACCATGGACACTTGCGGGAGGCTCTGGACAGGGCCGAGGAGCTCTGTCTGCAGGTCAACGAGGGGGTCCGGGAGAAGGAGAACTCCGACAGGTTAGAGTGGATTCAGAGCCATGTCCAGTGTGAAGGCATCACTGAGGTGAGCACATCTAATGCAACTATATCACGAAGCTCTTGTCTATAGCCTGGGTTTTATATAATCTACAATATTCCCTCCTGAAGTTCTTAACAAATGTTTGTTTACATGCACAGCCTCTAACAAAGTCGTCTACAGAGTTAATCCTACTACAAGTTAGGGTCTGGATTTTTGCAGCTTTCCTACAGTTTACTGGACACTTCCAATTGTTCCATTTCCCTACAGAACTTGATATTCAACTCCTTGACCAACTGCCTGGGTCCCCGAAAGCTGCTACACAGCGGCAAGGTCTATAAAACTAAGAGCAACAAGGAGTTATACACCTTCCTCTTCAATGACTTCCTGCTGCTCACCCAAGCAGTGAAGCAGTTCACCTCATCAGGGACGGATAAGCTCTTCAGTCCCAAGTGCAACATGCAGTTCAAGATGTACAAGAACGTGAGACTCTTTTTCATGCTGGGGAGTAATGGAGGGGGCTAGCAATACCAGACAGTTACATTTACGGCACAAAATCATACATTGCGTTTTAAATGAACTTTTCATATCCATACAATTCGGAGTAGAACTTTCTAGAAAGAGGTGCCATTTCCTTAGTTGTATGTTTAGCCCATTTTTACGGGCTTTCTCTACTGTGTGTACTTCCAATTTAATGCGAGTCTATGACCCGATTTTGGTCTTCTATCCAACCAGCCCGTGTTTCTAAATGAAGTTCTGGTGAAGATGCCCTCCGATCCGTCTAGCGATGAGCCAATCTTCCACATCTCCCACATCGACCGTGTTTATACTCTCAGGACAGAGAACATCAATGAGTGGGGAAGGAAGGGAGTTAGAGAAGAGACTAAGGAGAATTGAACAAGGAAGCTGTGGCTTCAGTCCACAAGGAGGCTCCCTCGGTGTCCTGTTCTGGTAACAAATCAGGTGTTTCTTCTTATTTAATCAATCAGGACTGCCTGGGCGCAGAAAATCAAAGCTGCTTCAGAACATTTCATAGAGACTGAGAAGAAGAAGCGAGAGAAAGCTTACCAAGGTGAACTATTTTATTTGCATTTAATCCTTTTCAGTGTCTTAGCATAACCCTTCAGTCCAGTTTGATTATGTAATGGTTTTATTCATCTGTCTACAAAATTGCTTGTCCTTTTCCTATTTAATTTAGTTATATGTATGTGTGTGTGTGTATATTTATGTATCTGTAATATAAAATCCTCTAAGTCACCAGTATATATTCATTACCCTATTCAGTGTTTCAGAACCCTGACCCCATGTTTTAGTCCATGTTGGACGTTTCACAGCCAGAACCTACAAACCCCATGAGCAAGAATTTGTTTCTTCCAACCAGTTGAGCATAGAGAGTCAGTCAAAGGCTACTCAACTGGTTTGTAAAAACAAAATCTTGGTCTGAGTTTGTAGCTGAGCACTGGTTTTTCCTGAATTTGAGTTTCCCTCTTTTACACAGCCTGTCCTTCCAGTGAACACATCCGTTGCAGTTTAAGAACCTACTACTTTCCCTTTTGGTTGCTGTACAGTCTATTTATGCAGACCTTCATTACTGAACCCTTGATAACCCTATCATAGACTGCAGTGCCCCATTAACTACAGTTTTTTTTTCCAGTTGCTGTATCTTATTTCTGCCAATTCCTTGGGAGTTCCTTGCATCTTAACTTCTTTATTATGAATCTTATTTATTGTTCCTTGGTCTTTCGACTCATGCATCACTTGCTGTATGCATTTCCAGCTCGTTCCCTGAAAACCAGTGGCATTGGCCGCCTGCTGGTCACTATTTTGGAGGCCACAGAGCTCAAGCCCTGCAAGCCCAATGGTGAGGGTCAAAGGTCAAGTCCTATCTCCCGAAACTCCAGCCGCTAACCCCCTAATGCCTTGTACCTCATGTATGGCTTGATGGTTGGGTTTAATGGTTTTTTTTGATGGCCTACACCCTCCAGGAAAGAGTAATCCATATTGCGAGGTGACCATGGGGGCACAGTGTTTCACCTCCCGGACAATAAATGACACAATCAACCCCAAGTGGAACTTCAACTGTCAGTTCTTCATTAAGGACCTGTACCAGGATGTTCTATGTGTCACCATCTTCAAGAGGGACCAGTTCTCTCCCGATGGTTAGTCCTTTCTTCAGATGTTTATTTCTCCTCTTTTTACACGTTGACACTTCCTGAAATTCGTCTTGGGAACAGTTCTGATGTTAAATGTGCTGATGTTAAATTTCCCTTAGAAAAATTTGGGTGTCATATTTGAAGTTTCGTCTTGTTTTTTTTTTTTTTAATTTAACTTTTAATTTATTTTTAATTTATTTATTTATTACACGTCATTTTAAGTTTCTCCATGGGGTATCACTGTGGTTTCATGCTTCAGGGTTCTGGTTCCATATCCTCCCCCTGGTTCTGTGTGTGTGAGTTTGAACATTCTCTTTGTATTTGTACGGGTTACTCCTACAGCCCAAGAACACATACAGATGAACTACGTTCTCTACTTTATGCCCTGGTATATTCTGCAGTCTCACTGCAACCCTTCTACTAGATAATTTCTTTTGTGTTTGACCGTTTATTTCTTTCCCCCCCCTATTGCTTAATTTCTTTCATTGTGCCACAATGGCCTGTGTTCTATTACTAGCGTTTGATGGTGGCCGCTTTCATCATGGCTGCTTGTATCATTGTTAGACTTCCTGGGCCGCACTGAAGTTCCTGTGGCCACCATCAAGAAGGAGCTGGAAAACAAGGGAGCAGCGACAAGGCGCCTGCTGCTGCACGAGGTGGCGACAGGCGAGGTGTGGGTGCGCCTGGACCTGCAGCTGTTCGACCAAAAATCTCTCAAATGAGGCGACGCGGATTGGTGCCATGCCATACGCCCCCCGCCCCGCCCCCGCCTCCACCCCGCTTCCCAAGACAAACGGACAGAGCTGAGGCTTCCTGACGAGATGCTCATTCCGATCCCCGGAACCAGCGGCAAGCATCAGCAGAGCAGGTTCTAGGCTGATGCCACGGGCAGTCCGGCTCCAGCACAGACAGGGTTCTGCCACGTTCACTCGCCAGGTGGCGTCTGTGAGCTGAGAGCTGTATGCCAGTGCTGCTGGAGACCGTCTGGACTCCTGAGTACTTCTGATAATGTGGACGTTTGACACAAATGCAAAATATAGGAAAGCCCTTTTGGGACTGATTATTGTTTACCACTGGATATGGTAATATCTCAGGTTTTTGTTTTTCCTGTCAGTTGTTTATAAAACCAAAAATATATTATGTCAATATCTTATCTTATTTTAATTATACAAATTCGGTACCTGTGAGACAAACCAACTTTACCAAGGAACAAATTTTTTTTTTTTTTTTAAAGAAAAATCTTCCCTCACTGAAAGCAAGATGGATGTATGCAGTGTATGTTGTACTGAATACTAACACAGGACTTTGGTAAAACTAAGTTTATTACAAGAATCACACTACCCTGTAACTGTCAATAGGTCGTTTTTTTGTTTCCCCTAACATTATTTAGTGTCAGCAAACCACAGCACATACAAATGTTTGGAAACATATTGTCACTCCTAGATACATCACATTTTACTACTAAAGACGTTATGTTGCTTCATGTGGATTTAACTAACAGTTCCTTAATTGCTTATGCATTCATTCCACTGTTAAAATATTGTTATATGATTTTAACATTTCCACTCAGAAAATCTTAATTCATAAAGGTATGAATGGAAACTAAAACAGGTAATTCTGAACCTTATATGTAAGACACACATCAGGTCAGGGTCAGGGTGCTGGTTTGTCAGGGTGCTGGTTTGTCAGGCTGGTGGTTTGTCAGGCTGCTGGTTTGTCAGGCTGGTGGTTTGTCAGGCTGCTGGTTTGTCAGGCTGCTGGTTTGTCAGGCTGCTGCTGGTTTGTCAGGCTGCTGCTGGTTTGTCAGGCTGCTGCTGGTTTGTCAGGCTGCTGCTGGTTTGTCAGGCTGCTGCTGGTTTGTCAGGCTGCTGCTGGTTTGTCAGGCTGCTGCTGGTTTGTCAGGCTGCTGCTGGTTTGTCAGGCTGCTGCTGGTTTGTCAGGCTGCTGCTGGTTTGTCAGGCTGCTGCTGGTTTGTCAGGCTGCTGCTGGTTTGTCAGGCTGCTGCTGGTTTGTCAGGCTGCTGCTGGTTTGTCAGGCTGCTGCTGGTTTGTCAGGCTGCTGCTGGTTTGTCAGGCTGCTGCTGGTTTGTCAGGCTGCTGCTGGTTTGTCAGGCTGCTGCTGGTTTGTCAGGCTGCTGCTGGTTTGTCAGGCTGCTGCTGGTTTGTCAGGCTGCTGCTGGTTTGTCAGGCTGCTGCTGGTTTGTCAGGCTGCTGCTGGTTTGTCAGGCTGCTGCTGGTTTGTCAGGCTGCTGCTGGTTTGTCAGGCTGCTGCTGGTTTGTCAGGCTGCTGCTGGTTTGTCAGGCTGCTGCTGGTTTGTCAGGCTGCTGCTGGTTTGTCAGGCTGCTGCTGGTTTGTCAGGCTGCTGCTGGTTTGTCAGGCTGCTGCTGGTTTGTCAGGCTGCTGCTGGTTTGTCAGGCTGCTGCTGGTTTGTCAGGCTGCTGCTGGTTTGTCAGGCTGCTGCTGGTTTGTCAGGCTGCTGCTGGTTTGTCAGGCTGCTGCTGGTTTGTCAGGCTGCTGCTGGTTTGTCAGTGTCGTGCTGCTGGTTTGTCAGTGTCGTGCTGCTGCTTTGTCAGGGTCGTGCTGCTGCTTTGTCAGGGTCAGGCTGCTGCTGGTTTGTCAGTGTCGTGCTGCTGCTTTGTCAGTGTCGTGCTGCTGCTTTGTCAGTGTCGTGCTGCTGCTTTGTCAGTGTCGTGCTGCTGCTTTGTCAGTGTCGTGCTGCTGCTTTGTCAGGCTGCTGCTGCTTTGTCAGGCTGCTGCTGCTTTGTCAGGCTGCTGCTGCTTTGTCAGGCTGCTGCTGCTTTGTCAGGCTGCTGCTGCTTTGTCAGGCTGCTGCTGCTTTGTCAGTGTCAGGCTGCTGCTGCTTTGTCAGTGTCAGGGTGCTGCTTGTTTGTCAGTGTCAGGGTGCTGCTTGTTTGTCAGTGTCAGGCTGCTGCTTGTTTGTCAGTGTCAGGCTGCTGCTTTGTCAGGCTGCTGCTTTGTCAGGCTGCTGCTTTGTCAGGCTGCTGCTTTGTCAGGCTGCTGCTTTGTCAGGCTGCTGCTTTGTCAGGCTGCTGCTTTGTCAGGCTGCTGCTTTGTCAGGCTGCTGCTTTGTCAGGCTGCTGCTTTGTCAGGCTGCTGCTTTGTCAGGCTGCTGCTTTGTCAGGCTGCTGCTGCTTTGTCAGGCTGCTGCTGCTTTGTCAGGCTGCTGCTGCTTTGTCAGGCTGCTGCTGCTTTGTCAGGCTGCTGCTGCTTTGTCAGGCTGCTGCTGCTTTGTCAGGCTGCTGCTGCTTTGTCAGGCTGCTGCTGCTTTGTCAGGCTGCTGCTGCTTTGTCAGGCTGCTGCTGCTTTGTCAGTGTCAGGCTGCTGCTGCTTTGTCAGTGTCAGGCTGCTGCTGCTTTGTCAGGCTGCTGCTGCTTTGTCAGTGTCAGGCTGCTGCTGCTTTGTCAGTGTCAGGCTGCTGCTGCTTTGTCAGTGTCAGGCTGCTGCTGCTTTGTCAGTGTCAGGCTGCTGCTGCTTTGTCAGTGTCAGGCTGCTTTGTCAGTGTCAGGCTGCTTTGTCAGTGTCAGGCTGCTTTGTCAGTGTCAGGCTGCTTTGTCAGTGTCAGGCTGCTTTGTCAGTGTCAGGCTGCTTTGTCAGTGTCAGGCTGCTTTGTCAGTGTCAGGCTGCTTTGTCAGTGTCAGGCTGCTTTGTCAGGCTGCTTTGTCAGGCTGCTGCTGCTTTGTCAGGCTGCTGCTTGTTTGTCAGGCTGCTGCTTGTTTGTCAGGCTGCTGCTTGTTTGTCAGGGTGCTGCTTGTTTGTCAGGGTGCTGCTTGTTTGTCAGGGTGCTGCTTGTTTGTCAGGGTGCTGCTTGTTTGTCAGGGTGCTGCTTGTTTGTCAGGGTGCTGCTTGTTTGTCAGGGGGCTGCTGGTTTGTCAGGGTGCTGCTTGTTTGTCAGGGGGCTGCTTGTTTGTCAGGGGGCTGCTTGTTTGTCAGGGGGCTGCTTGTTTGTCAGGGGGCTGCTTGTTTGTCAGGGGGCTGCTGGTTTGTCAGGGGGCTGCTGGTTTGTCAGGGGGCTGCTGGTTTGTCAGGCTGCTGGTTTGTCAGGCTGCTGGTTTGTCAGGCTGCTGGTTTGTCAGGCTGCTGGTTTGTCAGGCTGCTGGTTTGTCAGGCTGCTGGTTTGTCAGGCTGCTGGTTTGTCAGGCTGCTGGTTTGTCAGGCTGCTGGTTTGTCAGGCTGCTGCTTTGTCAGGGTGCTGGTTTGTCAGGGTGCTGGTTTGTCAGGGTGCTGGTTTGTCAGGGTCAGGCTGCTGCTTTGTCAGTGTCAGGGTGCTGCTTTGTCAGTGTCAGGCTGCTGGTTTGTCAGGGTGCTGGTTTGTCAGGGTGCTGGTTTGTCAGGGTGCTGCTTTGTCAGGGTGCTGCTTTGTCAGGGTGCTGCTTTGTCAGGGTGCTGCTTTGTCAGGGTGCTGCTTTGTCAGGGTGCTGCTTTGTCAGGGTGCTGCTTTGTCAGGCTGCTGCTGGTTTGTCAGGCTGCTGCTGGTTTGTCAGGGTGCTGCTGGTTTGTCAGGGTGCTGCTGGTTTGTCAGGCTGCTGCTGCTTTGTCAGGGTGCTGCTGGTTTGTCAGGCTGCTGGTTTGTCAGTGTCAGGCTGCTGGTTTGTCAGTGTCAGGCTGCTGCTTTGTCAGTGTCAGGGTGCTGGTTTGTCAGGGTCAGGCTGCTGCTTTGTCAGGCTGCTGCTTTGTCAGGGTGCTGGTTTGTCAGGGTCAGGCTGCTGCTTTGTCAGGGTGCTGGTTTGTCAGGGTCAGGCTGCTGCTTTGTCAGTGTCAGGCTGCTGCTTTGTCAGTGTCAGGCTGCTGCTGGTTTGTCAGTGTCAGGCTGCTGCTGGTTTGTCAGGCTGCTCCTTTGTCAGGGTGCTGCTTTGTCAGGGTGCTGCTTTGTCAGGCTGCTGCTTTGTCAGGCTGCTGCTGCTGCTTTGTCAGGCTGCTGCTTTGTCAGGCTGCTGCTTTGTCAGTGTCAGGCTGCTGCTGCTTTGTCAGGCTGCTGCTGCTTTGTCAGGCTGCTGCTGCTTTGTCAGGCTGCTGCTGCTTTGTCAGGCTGCTGCTGCTTTGTCAGGCTGCTGCTGCTTTGTCAGGCTGCTGCTGCTTTGTCAGGCTGCTGCTGCTTTGTCAGGCTGCTGCTGCTTTGTCAGTGTCAGGCTGCTGCTGCTTTGTCAGTGTCAGGCTGCTGCTGCTTTGTCAGTGTCAGGCTGCTGCTGCTTTGTCAGTGTCAGGCTGCTGCTGCTTTGTCAGTGTCAGGCTGCTGCTGCTTTGTCAGTGTCAGGCTGCTGCTGCTTTGTCAGTGTCAGGCTGCTGCTGCTTTGTCAGTGTCAGGCTGCTGCTGCTTTGTCAGTGTCAGGCTGCTGCTGCTTTGTCAGTGTCAGGCTGCTGCTGCTTTGTCAGTGTCAGGCTGCTGCTGCTTTGTCAGTGTCAGGCTGCTGCTGCTTTGTCAGTGTCAGGCTGCTGCTGCTTTGTCAGTGTCAGGCTGCTGCTGGTTTGTCAGGGTGCTGCTGGTTTGTCAGGGTGCTGCTGGTTTGTCAGGGTGCTGCTGGTTTGTCAGGGTGCTGCTGGTTTGTCAGGGTGCTGCTGGTTTGTCAGGCTGCTGCTGGTTTGTCAGGGTGCTGCTGGTTTGTCAGGCTGCTGCTGGTTTGTCAGGCTGCTGCTGCTTTGTCAGGCTGCTGCTGCTTTGTCAGGCTGCTGCTGCTTTGTCAGGCTGCTGCTGCTTTGTCAGGCTGCTGCTGCTTTGTCAGGCTGCTGCTGCTTTGTCAGGCTGCTGCTGCTTTGTCAGGCTGCTGCTGCTTTGTCAGGCTGCTGCTGCTTTGTCAGGCTGCTGCTGCTTTGTCAGGCTGCTGCTGCTTTGTCAGGCTGCTGCTGCTTTGTCAGGCTGCTGCTGCTTTGTCAGGCTGCTGCTGCTTTGTCAGGCTGCTGCTGCTTTGTCAGGCTGCTGCTGCTTTGTCAGGCTGCTGCTGCTTTGTCAGGCTGCTGCTGCTTTGTCAGGCTGCTGCTGCTTTGTCAGGCTGCTGCTGCTTTGTCAGGCTGCTGCTGCTTTGTCAGGCTGCTGCTGCTTTGTCAGTGTCAGGCTGCTGCTGCTTTGTCAGTGTCAGGCTGCTGCTGCTTTGTCAGTGTCAGGCTGCTGCTGCTTTGTCAGTGTCAGGCTGCTGCTGCTTTGTCAGTGTCAGGCTGCTGCTGCTTTGTCAGTGTCAGGCTGCTGCTGCTTTGTCAGTGTCAGGCTGCTGCTGCTTTGTCAGTGTCAGGCTGCTGCTGCTTTGTCAGTGTCAGGCTGCTGCTGCTTTGTCAGTGTCAGGCTGCTGCTGCTTTGTCAGTGTCAGGCTGCTGCTGCTTTGTCAGTGTCAGGCTGCTGCTGCTTTGTCAGTGTCAGGCTGCTGCTGCTTTGTCAGTGTCAGGCTGCTGCTGCTTTGTCAGTGTCAGGCTGCTGCTGCTTTGTCAGTGTCAGGCTGCTGCTGCTTTGTCAGTGTCAGGCTGCTGCTGCTTTGTCAGTGTCAGGCTGCTGCTGCTTTGTCAGTGTCAGGCTGCTGCTGCTTTGTCAGTGTCAGGCTGCTGCTGCTTTGTCAGTGTCAGGCTGCTGCTGCTTTGTCAGTGTCAGGCTGCTGCTGCTTTGTCAGTGTCAGGCTGCTGCTGCTTTGTCAGTGTCAGGCTGCTGCTGCTTTGTCAGTGTCAGGCTGCTGCTGGTTTGTCAGTGTCAGGCTGCTGCTGGTTTGTCAGTGTCAGGCTGCTGCTGGTTTGTCAGTGTCAGGCTGCTGCTGCTTTGTCAGGGTGCTGCTGCTGCTTTGTCAGGGTGCTGCTGGTGCTTTGTCAGGGTGCTGCTGGTTTGTCAGGCTGCTGCTGGTTTGTCAGGCTGCTGCTGGTTTGTCAGGGTGCTGCTGGTTTGTCAGGGTGCTGCTGGTTTGTCAGGCTGCTGCTGGTTTGTCAGGCTGCTGCTGCTTTGTCAGGCTGCTGCTGCTTTGTCAGGCTGCTGCTGCTTTGTCAGGCTGCTGCTGCTTTGTCAGGCTGCTGCTGCTTTGTCAGGCTGCTGCTGCTTTGTCAGTGTCAGGCTGCTGCTGCTTTGTCAGTGTCAGGCTGCTGCTGCTTTGTCAGTGTCAGGCTGCTGCTGCTTTGTCAGTGTCAGGCTGCTGCTGCTTTGTCAGTGTCAGGCTGCTGCTGCTTTGTCAGTGTCAGGCTGCTGCTGCTTTGTCAGTGTCAGGCTGCTGCTGCTTTGTCAGTGTCAGGCTGCTGCTGCTTTGTCAGTGTCAGGCTGCTGCTGCTTTGTCAGTGTCAGGCTGCTGCTGCTTTGTCAGTGTCAGGCTGCTGCTGGTTTGTCAGTGTCAGGCTGCTGCTGGTTTGTCAGTGTCAGGGTGCTGCTTGTTTGTCAGGGTGCTGCTGGTTTGTCAGGGTGCTGCTGGTTTGTCAGGGTGCTGCTGGTTTGTCAGGCTGCTGCTGGTTTGTCAGGCTGCTGCTGGTTTGTCAGGCTGCTGCTGGTTTGTCAGGCTGCTGCTGCTTTGTCAGGCTGCTGCTGCTTTGTCAGGCTGCTGCTGCTTTGTCAGGCTGCTGCTGCTTTGTCAGGCTGCTGCTGCTTTGTCAGGCTGCTGCTGCTTTGTCAGGCTGCTGCTGCTTTGTCAGGCTGCTGCTGCTTTGTCAGGCTGCTGCTGCTTTGTCAGGCTGCTGCTGCTTTGTCAGGCTGCTGCTGCTTTGTCAGTGTCAGGCTGCTGCTGCTTTGTCAGTGTCAGGCTGCTGCTGCTTTGTCAGTGTCAGGCTGCTGCTGCTTTGTCAGTGTCAGGCTGCTGCTGCTTTGTCAGTGTCAGGCTGCTGCTGCTTTGTCAGTGTCAGGCTGCTGCTGCTTTGTCAGTGTCAGGCTGCTGCTGCTTTGTCAGTGTCAGGCTGCTGCTGCTTTGTCAGTGTCAGGCTGCTGCTGCTTTGTCAGTGTCAGGCTGCTGCTGCTTTGTCAGGGTGCTGCTGCTTTGTCAGGGTGCTGCTGCTTTGTCAGGGTGCTGCTGGTTTGTCAGGCTGCTGCTGGTTTGTCAGGCTGCTGCTGGTTTGTCAGGCTGCTGCTGGTTTGTCAGGCTGCTGCTGGTTTGTCAGGCTGCTGCTGCTTTGTCAGGCTGCTGCTGCTTTGTCAGGCTGCTGCTGCTTTGTCAGGCTGCTGCTGCTTTGTCAGGCTGCTGCTGCTTTGTCAGGCTGCTGCTGCTTTGTCAGTGTCAGGCTGCTGCTGCTTTGTCAGTGTCAGGCTGCTGCTGCTTTGTCAGTGTCAGGCTGCTGCTGCTTTGTCAGTGTCAGGCTGCTGCTGCTTTGTCAGTGTCAGGCTGCTGCTGCTTTGTCAGTGTCAGGCTGCTGCTGCTTTGTCAGTGTCAGGCTGCTGCTGCTTTGTCAGGCTGCTGCTGCTTTGTCAGGCTGCTGCTGCTTTGTCAGGCTGCTGCTGGTTTGTCAGGGTGCTGCTTGTTTGTCAGGGTGCTGCTGGTTTGTCAGGGTGCTGCTGGTTTGTCAGTGTCAGGCTGCTGCTGCTTTGTCAGGGTGCTGCTTTGTCAGGCTGCTGCTTTGTCAGGCTGCTGCTTTGTCAGGGTCAGGCTGCTGCTTTGTCAGTGTCAGGCTGCTGCTTTGTCAGGGTGCTGGTTTGTCAGTGTCAGGCTGCTGCTGGTTTGTCAGTGTCAGGCTGCTGCTGGTTTGTCAGTGTCAGGCTGCTGCTGGTTTGTCAGTGTCAGGCTGCTGCTGGTTTGTCAGGCTGCTGCTGGTTTGTCAGGCTGCTGCTGGTTTGTCAGGCTGCTGCTGGTTTGTCAGGCTGCTGCTGGTTTGTCAGGCTGCTGCTGGTTTGTCAGGCTGCTGCTGGTTTGTCAGGCTGCTGCTGGTTTGTCAGGCTGCTGCTGGTTTGTCAGGCTGCTGCTGGTTTGTCAGGCTGCTGCTGGTTTGTCAGGCTGCTGCTGGTTTGTCAGTGTCAGGCTGCTGGTTTGTCAGGCTGCTGCTGGTTTGTCAGTGTCAGGGTGCTGGTTTGTCAGGGTGCTGGTTTGTCAGGGTGCTGGTTTGTCAGGGTGCTGGTTTGTCAGGGTGCTGGTTTGTCAGGGTCAGGGTGCTGGTTTGTCAGGGTCAGGCTGCTGCTTTGTCAGGGTGCTGCTTTGTCAGGGTGCTGCTTTGTCAGGGTGCTGCTTTGTCAGGGTGCTGCTTTGTCAGGGTGCTGGTTTGTCAGGGTCAGGCTGCTGCTTTGTCAGGGTGCTGGTTTGTCAGGGTCAGGCTGCTGCTTTGTCAGTGTCAGGCTGCTGCTTTGTCAGTGTCAGGCTGCTGGTTTGTCAGTGTCAGGCTGCTGCTGGTTTGTCAGTGTCAGGCTGCTGCTGCTTTGTCAGGGTGCTGCTTTGTCAGGCTGCTGCTTTGTCAGGCTGCTGCTTTGTCAGGCTGCTGCTTTGTCAGTGTCAGGCTGCTGCTTTGTCAGGGTCAGGCTGCTGCTTTGTCAGTGTCAGGCTGCTGCTTTGTCAGTGTGCTGGTTTGTCAGGGTCAGGCTGCTGCTTTGTCAGGGTGCTGGTTTGTCAGGGTGCTGCTGGTTTGTCAGTGTCAGGCTGCTGCTGGTTTGTCAGTGTCAGGCTGCTGCTGGTTTGTCAGGCTGCTGCTGGTTTGTCAGGCTGCTGCTGGTTTGTCAGGCTGCTGCTGGTTTGTCAGGCTGCTGCTGGTTTGTCAGGCTGCTGCTGGTTTGTCAGGCTGCTGCTGGTTTGTCAGGCTGCTGCTGGTTTGTCAGGCTGCTGCTGGTTTGTCAGGCTGCTGCTGGTTTGTCAGGCTGCTGGTTTGTCAGGCTGCTGGTTTGTCAGGCTGCTGGTTTGTCAGTGTCAGGGTGCTGCTTTGTCAGTGTCAGGGTGCTGCTTTGTCAGTGTCAGGGTGCTGCTTTGTCAGGGTCAGGCTGCTGCTGGTTTGTCAGGCTGCTGCTGGTTTGTCAGGCTGCTGCTGGTTTGTCAGGGTCAGGCTGCTGCTGGTTTGTCAGGGTCAGGCTGCTGCTGGTTTGTCAGTGTCAGGCTGCTGCTGCTTTGTCAGGCTGCTGCTGCTTTGTCAGGGTGCTGCTGGTTTGTCAGGGTGCTGCTGGTTTGTCAGGCTGCTGCTTGTTTGTCAGGCTGCTGCTTGTTTGTCAGGGTGCTGCTTGTTTGTCAGGGTGCTGCTTGTTTGTCAGGCTGCTGCTTGTTTGTCAGGCTGCTGCTTGTTTGTCAGGGTGCTGCTTGTTTGTCAGGGTGCTGCTGGTTTGTCAGGGTGCTGCTGGTTTGTCAGGCTGCTGCTTGTTTGTCAGGCTGCTGCTTGTTTGTCAGGCTGCTGCTTGTTTGTCAGGCTGCTGCTTGTTTGTCAGGCTGCTGCTTGTTTGTCAGGCTGCTGCTTGTTTGTCAGGCTGCTGCTTGTTTGTCAGGCTGCTGCTTGTTTGTCAGGCTGCTGCTTGTTTGTCAGGCTGCTGCTTGTTTGTCAGGCTGCTGCTTGTTTGTCAGGCTGCTGCTTGTTTGTCAGGCTGCTGCTTGTTTGTCAGGCTGCTGCTTGTTTGTCAGGCTGCTGCTTGTTTGTCAGGCTGCTGCTGGTTTGTCAGGCTGCTGGTTTGTCAGGCTGCTGCTGGTTTGTCAGTGTCAGGCTGCTGCTGGTTTGTCAGTGTCAGGCTGCTGCTGGTTTGTCAGTGTCAGGCTGCTGCTGGTTTGTCAGTGTCAGGCTGCTGCTGGTTTGTCAGTGTCAGGCTGCTGCTGGTTTGTCAGTGTCAGGCTGCTGCTGCTTTGTCAGTGTCAGGCTGCTGCTGGTTTGTCAGGCTGCTGCTTGTTTGTCAGGGTGCTGCTTGTTTGTCAGGGTGCTGCTTGTTTGTCAGGGTGCTGCTTGTTTGTCAGGGTGCTGCTTGTTTGTCAGGGTGCTGCTTGTTTGTCAGGGTGCTGCTTGTTTGTCAGGGTGCTGCTGGTGGTTTGTCAGGCTGCTGCTGGTGGTTTGTCAGGCTGCTGCTGGTGGTTTGTCAGGCTGCTGCTGGTGGTTTGTCAGGCTGCTGCTGGTGGTTTGTCAGGCTGCTGCTGGTGGTTTGTCAGGCTGCTGCTGGTGGTTTGTCAGGCTGCTGCTGGTGGTTTGTCAGGCTGCTGTTGGTGGTTTGTCAGGCTGCTGCTGGTGGTTTGTCAGGCTGCTGCTGGTGGTTTGTCAGGCTGCTGCTGGTGGTTTGTCAGGCTGCTGCTGGTGGTTTGTCAGGCTGCTGCTGGTGGTTTGTCAGGCTGCTGCTGGTGGTTTGTCAGGCTGCTGCTGGTGGTTTGTCAGGCTGCTGGTGGTTTGTCAGGCTGCTGGTGCTTTGTCAGTGTCAGGCTGCTGCTGCTTTGTCAGTGTCAGGCTGCTGCTGCTTTGTCAGTGTCAGGCTGCTGCTGCTTTGTCAGTGTCATGCTGCTGCTGCTTTGTCAGTGTCAGGCTGCTGCTGCTTTGTCAGTGTCAGGCTGCTGCTGCTTTGTCAGTGTCAGGCTGCTGCTGCTTTGTCAGTGTCAGGCTGCTGCTGCTTTGTCAGTGTCAGGCTGCTGCTGCTTTGTCAGTGTCAGGCTGCTGCTGCTTTGTCAGTGTCAGGCTGCTGCTGCTTTGTCAGTGTCAGGCTGCTGCTGCTTTGTCAGTGTCAGGCTGCTGCTGCTTTGTCAGTGTCAGGCTGCTTTGTCAGTGTCAGGCTGCTTTGTCAGTGTCAGGCTGCTTTGTCAGTGTCAGGCTGCTTTGTCAGTGTCAGGCTGCTTTGTCAGTGTCAGGCTGCTTTGTCAGTGTCAGGCTGCTTTGTCAGTGTCAGGCTGCTTTGTCAGTGTCAGGCTGCTTTGTCAGTGTCAGGCTGCTTTGTCAGTGTCAGGCTGCTTTGTCAGTGTCAGGCTGCTTTGTCAGTGTCAGGCTGCTTTGTCAGTGTCAGGCTGCTTTGTCAGTGTCAGGCTGCTTTGTCAGTGTCAGGCTGCTTTGTCAGTGTCAGGCTGCTTTGTCAGTGTCAGGCTGCTTTGTCAGTGTCAGGCTGCTTTGTCAGTGTCAGGCTGCTTTGTCAGTGTCAGGCTGCTGCTGGTTTGTCAGGCTGCTGCTGGTTTGTCAGGCTGCTGCTGGTTTGTCAGGCGGGTGCTGGTGGTTTGTCAGGCGGGTGCTGGTGGTTTGTCAGGCGGGTGCTGGTTGTTTGTCAGGCGGGTGCTGGTTGTTTGTCAGGCGGGTGCTGGTTGTTTGTCAGGCTGGTGCTGGTTTGTCAGGGTGCTGCTTGTTTGTCAGTGTCAGGGTGCTGCTTGTTTGTCAGTGTCAGGCTGCTGGTTTGTCAGTGTCAGGCTGCTGCTTTGTCAGGCTGCTGCTTTGTCAGGCTGCTGCTTTGTCAGGCTGCTGCTTTGTCAGGCTGCTGCTTTGTCAGGCTGCTGCTGGTTTGTCAGGGTGCTGCTTTGTCAGGGTGCTGCTTTGTCAGGGTGCTTTGTCAGTGTCAGGCTGCTGCCGGTTTGTCAGGCTGCTGCCGGTTTGTCAGGCTGCTGCCGGTTTGTCAGGCTGCTGCCGGTTTGTCAGGCTGCTGCCGGTTTGTCAGGCTGCTGCCGGTTTGTCAGGCTGCTGCCGGTTTGTCAGGCTGCTGCCGGTTTGTCAGGCTGCTGCTGGTTTGTCAGTGTCAGGCTGCTGCTGGTTTGTCAGTGTCAGGCTGCTGCTGGTTTGTCAGGGTGCTGCTTGTTTGTCAGGGTGCTGCTGGTTTGTCAGGGTGCTGCTGGTTTGTCAGGGTGCTGCTGGTTTGTCAGGGTGCTGCTGGTTTGTCAGGCTGCTGCTGGTTTGTCAGGCTGCTGCTGGTTTGTCAGGCTGCTGCTGGTTTGTCAGGGTGCTGCTTGTTTGTCAGGGTGCTGCTTGTTTGTCAGGGTGCTGCTTGTTTGTCAGGGTGCTGCTTGTTTGTCAGGGTGCTGCTGGTTTGTCAGGGTGCTGCTGGTTTGTCAGGGTGCTGCTGGTTTGTCAGGGTGCTGCTGGTTTGTCAGGGTGCTGCTGGTTTGTCAGGGTGCTGCTGGTTTGTCAGGGTGCTGCTGGTTTGTCAGGCTGCTGCTGGTTTGTCAGGCTGCTGCTGGTTTGTCAGGCTGCTGCTGGTTTGTCAGTGTCAGGCTGCTGCTGGTTTGTCAGTGTCAGGCTGCTGCTGGTTTGTCAGTGTCAGGCTGCTGCTGGTTTGTCAGTGTCAGGCGGCTGCTGGTTTGTCAGGCTGCTGCTGGTTTGTCAGGCTGCTGCTGGTTTGTCAGGCTGCTGCTGGTTTGTCAGGGTGCTGCTGGTTTGTCAGGGTGCTGCTGGTTTGTCAGGCTGGTGCTGGTTTGTCAGGGTCAGGCTGGTGCTGGTTTGTCAGGGTCAGGCTGGTGCTGGTTTGTCAGGGTCAGGCTGGTGCTGCTTTGTCAGTGTCAGGCTGGTGCTGGTTTGTCAGTGTCAGGCTGGTGCTGGTTTGTCAGGGTGCTGGTTTGTCAGTGTCAGGGTGCTGCTTGTTTGTCAGTGTCAGGGTGCTGCTTGTTTGTCAGGGTGCTGCTTGTTTGTCAGGCTGCTGCTTGTTTGTCAGGCTGCTGCTGGTTTGTCAGGCTGCTGCTGGTTTGTCAGGCTGCTGCTGGTTTGTCAGGCTGCTGCTGGTTTGTCAGGCTGCTGCTGGTTTGTCAGGCTGCTGCTGGTTTGTCAGGCTGCTGCTGGTTTGTCAGGCTGCTGCTGGTTTGTCAGGCTGCTGCTGGTTTGTCAGGCTGCTGCTGGTTTGTCAGGCTGCTGCTGGTTTGTCAGGGTCAGGCTGCTGCTGGTTTGTCAGGGTCAGGCTGCTGCTGGTTTGTCAGGCTGGTGCTGGTTTGTCAGGCTGGTGCTGGTTTGTCAGTGTCAGGCTGCTGCTTGTTTGTCAGGGTGCTGCTTGTTTGTCAGGGTGCTGCTTGTTTGTCAGTGTCAGGGTGCTGCTTGTTTGTCAGTGTCAGGGTGCTGCTTGTTTGTCAGGGTGCTGCTTGTTTGTCAGTGTCAGGCTGCTTGTTTGTCAGGCTGCTGGTTTGTCAGGCTGCTGGTTTGTCAGGCTGCTGCTTTGTCAGGCTGCTGCTTTGTCAGGCTGCTGCTTTGTCAGGCTGCTGCTTTGTCAGGCTGCTGCTTTGTCAGGCTGCTGCTTTGTCAGGCTGCTGCTTTGTCAGGCTGCTGCTTTGTCAGGCTGCTGCTTTGTCAGGCTGCTGCTTTGTCAGGCTGCTGCTTTGTCAGGCTGCTGGTTTGTCAGGGTCAGGCTGCTGGTTTGTCAGGGTCAGGCTGCTGGTTTGTCAGGGTCAGGCTGCTGCTTTGTCAGTGTCAGGCTGCTGCTTTGTCAGTGTCAGGCTGCTGCTTTGTCAGGGTCAGGCTGCTGCTTTGTCAGTGTCAGGCTGCTGCTGCTTTGTCAGTGTCAGGCTGCTGCTGCTTTGTCAGTGTCAGGCTGCTGCTGCTTTGTCAGTGTCAGGCTGCTGCTGCTTTGTCAGTGTCAGGCTGCTTTGTCAGTGTCAGGCTGCTTTGTCAGTGTCAGGCTGCTTTGTCAGTGTCAGGCTGCTTTGTCAGTGTCAGGCTGCTTTGTCAGGGTGCTGCTGCTTTGTCAGGGTGCTGCTGCTTTGTCAGGGTGCTGCTGCTTTGTCAGGGTGCTGCTGGTTTGTCAGGGTGCTGCTTGTTTGTCAGGCTGCTGCTTGTTTGTCAGGCTGCTGCTTGTTTGTCAGGCTGCTGCTTGTTTGTCAGGCTGCTGCTTGTTTGTCAGGCTGCTGCTTGTTTGTCAGGGTGCTGCTTGTTTGTCAGGGTGCTGCTTGTTTGTCAGGGTGCTGCTTGTTTGTCAGGGGGCTGCTGGTTTGTCAGGGGGCTGCTGGTTTGTCAGGGGGCTGCTGGTTTGTCAGGGGGCTGCTGGTTTGTCAGGCTGCTGGTTTGTCAGGCTGCTGGTTTGTCAGGCTGCTGGTTTGTCAGGCTGCTGGTTTGTCAGGCTGCTGCTTTGTCAGGCTGCTGCTTTGTCAGGCTGCTGCTTTGTCAGGGTCAGGCTGCTGCTTTGTCAGTGTCAGGCTGCTGCTTTGTCAGGGTCAGGCTGCTGCTTTGTCAGGGTCAGGCTGCTGCTTTGTCAGGGTCAGGCTGCTGCTGGTTTGTCAGTGTCAGGCTGCTGCTGGTTTGTCAGTGTCAGGCTGGTGCTGCTTTGTCAGGGTGCTGCTTTGTCAGGGTGCTGCTTTGTCAGGGTCAGGCTGCTGCTTTGTCAGGGTGCTGGTTTGTCAGGGTCAGGCTGCTGCTTTGTCAGGGTGCTGCTGGTTTGTCAGTGTCAGGCTGCTGCTGGTTTGTCAGTGTCAGGCTGCTGCTGGTTTGTCAGTGTCAGGCTGCTGCTGGTTTGTCAGTGTCAGGCTGCTGCTGGTTTGTCAGTGTCAGGCTGCTGCTGGTTTGTCAGTGTCAGGGTGCTGCTTTGTCAGGGTGCTTTGTCAGTGTCAGGCTGCTGCTGGTTTGTCAGGCTGCTGCTGGTTTGTCAGGCTGCTGCTGGTTTGTCAGGCTGCTGCTGGTTTGTCAGTGTCAGGCTGCTGCTGCTTTGTCAGGGTGCAGCTTTGTCAGGCTGCTGCTTTGTCAGGCTGCTGCTTTGTCAGGCTGCTGGTTTGTCAGGCTGCTGCTGGTTTGTCAGGCTGCTGCTGGTTTGTCAGGCTGCTGCTGCTTTGTCAGGCTGCTGCTGCTTTGTCAGGCTGCTGCTGCTTTGTCAGGCTGCTGCTGCTTTGTCAGGCTGCTGCTGCTTTGTCAGGCTGCTGCTGCTTTGTCAGGCTGCTGCTGCTTTGTCAGTGTCAGGCTGCTGCTGCTTTGTCAGTGTCAGGCTGCTGCTGCTTTGTCAGTGTCAGGCTGCTGCTGCTTTGTCAGTGTCAGGCTGCTGCTGCTTTGTCAGTGTCAGGGTGCTGCTGCTTTGTCAGTGTCAGGCTGCTGCTGGTTTGTCAGGGTCAGGCTGCTGCTGGTTTGTCAGGGTCAGGCTGCTGCTGGTTTGTCAGGGTCAGGCTGCTGCTGGTTTGTCAGGGTCAGGCTGCTGCTGGTTTGTCAGGGTCAGGCTGCTGCTGGTTTGTCAGGGTCAGGCTGCTGCTGGTTTGTCAGGGTCAGGCTGCTGCTTGTTTGTCAGTGTCAGGGTGCTGCTTGTTTGTCAGTGTCAGGGTGCTGCTTGTTTGTCAGTGTCAGGGTGCTGCTTGTTTGTCAGTGTCAGGGTGCTGCTTGTTTGTCAGTGTCAGGGTGCTGCTTGTTTGTCAGTGTCAGGGTGCTGCTTGTTTGTCAGTGTCAGGGTGCTGCTTGTTTGTCAGTGTCAGGGTGCTGCTTGTTTGTCAGGGTGCTGCTTGTTTGTCAGGCTGCTGGTTTGTCAGGCTGCTGCTTTGTCAGGCTGCTGCTTTGTCAGGCTGCTGCTTTGTCAGGCTGCTGCTTTGTCAGGCTGCTGCTTTGTCAGGCTGCTGCTTTGTCAGGCTGCTGCTTTGTCAGGCTGCTGCTTTGTCAGGCTGCTGCTTTGTCAGGCTGCTGCTTTGTCAGGCTGCTGCTTTGTCAGGCTGCTGCTTTGTCAGGCTGCTGCTGCTTTGTCAGGCTGCTGCTGCTTTGTCAGGGTCAGGCTGCTGCTGCTTTGTCAGGGTCAGGCTGCTGCTGCTTTGTCAGGGTCAGGCTGCTGCTGCTTTGTCAGTGTCAGGCTGGTGCTGCTTTGTCAGGGTGCTGCTTTGTCAGTGTCAGGCTGCTTTGTCAGTGTCAGGCTGCTGCTTTGTCAGGGTGCTGCTGCTTTGTCAGTGTCAGGGTGCTGCTGGTTTGTCAGGCTGCTGCTGGTTTGTCAGGCTGCTGCTGGTGTGTCAGGCTGCTGCTTGTTTGTCAGGGTGCTGCTGGTTTGTCAGGCTGCTGGTTTGTCAGGCTGCTGGTTTGTCAGGCTGCTGGTTTGTCAGGCTGCTGGTTTGTCAGGCTGCTGGTTTGTCAGGCTGCTGGTTTGTCAGGCTGCTGGTTTGTCAGGGTCAGGCTGCTGCTTTGTCAGGGTGCTGGTTTGTCAGGGTGCTGCTTTGTCAGGGTGCTGCTTTGTCAGGCTGCTGCTTTGTCAGGCTGCTGCTTTGTCAGGCTGCTGCTTTGTCAGGCTGCTGCTTTGTCAGTGTCAGGCTGCTGCTTTGTCAGGGTCAGGCTGCTGCTTTGTCAGTGTCAGGCTGCTGCTTTGTCAGGGTGCTGGTTTGTCAGGGTCAGGCTGCTGCTTTGTCAGGGTGCTGGTTTGTCAGGGTGCTGCTGGTTTGTCAGGGTGCTGCTTGTTTGTCAGGGTCCTGCTTTGTCAGGGTCCTGCTGCTGGTTTGTCAGGCTGCTGCTGGTTTGTCAGGCTGCTGCTGGTTTGTCAGGCTGCTGCTGGTTTGTCAGGCTGCTGCTGGTTTGTCAGGCTGCTGCTGGTTTGTCAGGCTGCTGCTGGTTTGTCAGGCTGCTGCTGGCTTGTCAGGCTGCTGCTGGTTTGTCAGGCTGCTGCTGGTTTGTCAGGCTGCTGCTGGTTTGTCAGGCTGCTGCTGGTTTGTCAGGCTGCTGCTGGTTTGTCAGGCTGCTGCTGGTTTGTCAGGCTGCTGCTGGTTTGTCAGGCTGCTGCTGGTTTGTCAGGGTCAGGCTGCTGCTGGTTTGTCAGGGTCAGGCTGCTGCTGGTTTGTCAGGGTCAGGCTGCTGCTGGTTTGTCAGGGTCAGGCTGCTGCTGGTTTGTCAGGGTCAGGCTGCTGCTGGTTTGTCAGGGTCAGGCTGCTGCTGGTTTGTCAGGGTCAGGCGGGTGCTGGTTTGTCAGGGTCAGGCGGGTGCTGGTTTGTCAGGGTCAGGCGGGTGCTGGTTTGTCAGGGTCAGGCGGGTGCTGGTTTGTCAGGGTCAGGCGGGTGCTGGTTTGTCAGGGTCAGGCGGGTGCTGGTTTGTCAGGGTCAGGCGGGTGCTGGTTTGTCAGGCGGGTGCTGGTTTGTCAGGCGGGTGCTGGTTTGTCAGTGTCGTGCTGCTGGTTTGTCAGTGTCGTGCTGCTGGTTTGTCAGTGTCGTGCTGCTGGTTTGTCAGTGTCGTGCTGCTTGTTTGTCAGTGTCGTGCTGCTTGTTTGTCAGGGTGCTGCTTGTTTGTCAGGGTGCTGCTTGTTTGTCAGGGTGCTGCTTGTTTGTCAGGGTGCTGCTTGTTTGTCAGGGTGCTGCTTGTTTGTCAGGGTGCTGCTTGTTTGTCAGGGTGCTGCTTGTTTGTCAGGGTGCTGCTTGTTTGTCAGGGTGCTGCTTGTTTGTCAGGGTGCTGCTTGTTTGTCAGGGTGCTGCTTGTTTGTCAGGGTGCTGCTTGTTTGTCAGGGTGCTGCTTGTTTGTCAGGGTGCTGCTTGTTTGTCAGGGTGCTGCTGCTGGTTTGTCAGGGTGCTGCTGCTGGTTTGTCAGGGTGCTGCTGCTGGTTTGTCAGGGTGCTGCTGCTGGTTTGTCAGGGTGCTGCTGCTGGTTTGTCAGGCTGCTGCTGGTTTGTCAGGCTGCTGCTGCTTTGTCAGGCTGCTGCTGCTTTGTCAGGCTGCTGCTGGTTTGTCAGGCTGCTGCTGGTTTGTCAGGCTGCTGCTGGTTTGTCAGGCTGCTGCTGGTTTGTCAGGCTGCTGCTGGTTTGTCAGTGTCAGGCTGCTGCTGGTTTGTCAGTGTCAGGCTGCTGCTGGTTTGTCAGTGTCAGGCTGCTGCTGGTTTGTCAGTGTCAGGCTGCTGCTGGTTTGTCAGTGTCAGGCTGCTGCTGGTTTGTCAGTGTCAGGCTGCTGCTGGTTTGTCAGTGTCAGGCTGCTGCTGGTTTGTCAGTGTCAGGCTGCTGCTGGTTTGTCAGTGTCAGGCTGCTGCTGGTTTGTCAGTGTCAGGCTGCTGCTGGTTTGTCAGTGTCAGGCTGCTGCTGGTTTGTCAGTGTCAGGCTGCTGCTGGTTTGTCAGGGTGCTGCTGCTGGTTTGTCAGGGTGCTGCTGCTGGTTTGTCAGGGTGCTGCTGCTGGTTTGTCAGGGTGCTGCTTGTTTGTCAGGGTGCTGCTTGTTTGTCAGTGTCAGGCTGCTGCTGGTTTGTCAGTGTCAGGCTGCTGCTGGTTTGTCAGTGTCAGGCTGCTGCTGGTTTGTCAGTGTCAGGCTGCTGCTGGTTTGTCAGTGTCAGGCTGCTGCTGGTTTGTCAGTGTCAGGCTGCTGCTGGTTTGTCAGTGTCAGGCTGCTGCTGGTTTGTCAGTGTCAGGCTGCTGCTGGTTTGTCAGTGTCAGGCTGCTGCTGGTTTGTCAGTGTCAGGCTGCTGCTGGTTTGTCAGTGTCAGGCTGCTGCTGGTTTGTCAGTGTCAGGCTGCTGCTGGTTTGTCAGTGTCAGGCTGCTGCTGCTTTGTCAGTGTCAGGCTGCTGCTGCTTTGTCAGTGTCAGGCTGCTGCTGCTTTGTCAGTGTCAGGCTGCTGCTGCTTTGTCAGTGTCAGGCTGCTGCTGCTTTGTCAGTGTCAGGCTGCTGCTGCTTTGTCAGTGTCAGGCTGCTGCTGCTTTGTCAGTGTCAGGCTGCTGCTGCTTTGTCAGTGTCAGGCTGCTGCTGCTTTGTCAGTGTCAGGCTGCTGCTGCTTTGTCAGTGTCAGGCTGCTGCTGCTTTGTCAGTGTCAGGCTGCTGCTGCTTTGTCAGTGTCAGGCTGCTGCTGCTTTGTCAGTGTCAGGCTGCTGCTGCTTTGTCAGTGTCAGGCTGCTGCTGCTTTGTCAGTGTCAGGCTGCTGCTGCTTTGTCAGTGTCAGGCTGCTGCTGCTTTGTCAGTGTCAGGCTGCTGCTGCTTTGTCAGTGTCAGGCTGCTGCTGCTTTGTCAGTGTCAGGCTGCTGCTGCTTTGTCAGTGTCAGGCTGCTGCTGCTTTGTCAGTGTCAGGCTGCTGCTGCTTTGTCAGTGTCAGGCTGCTGCTGCTTTGTCAGTGTCAGGCTGCTGCTGCTTTGTCAGTGTCAGGCTGCTGCTGCTTTGTCAGTGTCAGGCTGCTGCTGCTTTGTCAGTGTCAGGCTGCTGCTGCTTTGTCAGTGTCAGGCTGCTGCTGCTTTGTCAGTGTCAGGCTGCTGCTGCTTTGTCAGTGTCAGGCTGCTGCTGCTTTGTCAGTGTCAGGCTGCTGCTGCTTTGTCAGTGTCAGGCTGCTGCTGCTTTGTCAGTGTCAGGCTGCTGCTGCTTTGTCAGTGTCAGGCTGCTGCTGCTTTGTCAGTGTCAGGCTGCTGCTGCTTTGTCAGTGTCAGGCTGCTGCTGCTTTGTCAGTGTCAGGCTGCTGCTGCTTTGTCAGTGTCAGGCTGCTGCTGGTTTGTCGTGCTGCTGCTGGTTTGTCGTGCTGCTGCTGGTTTGTCGTGCTGCTGCTGGTTTGTCGTGCTGCTGCTGGTTTGTCAGGCTGCTGCTGGTTTGTCAGGCTGCTGCTGGTTTGTCAGGCTGCTGCTGGTTTGTCAGGCTGCTGCTGCTTTGTCAGGCTGCTGCTGCTTTGTCAGTGTCAGGCTGCTGCTGCTTTGTCAGTGTCAGGCTGCTGCTGCTTTGTCAGTGTCAGGCTGCTGCTTGTTTGTCGTGCTGCTTGTTTGTCAGTGTCAGGGTGCTGCTTGTTTGTCGTGCTGCTTGTTTGTCAGTGTCAGGGTGCTGCTTGTTTGTCGTGCTGCTTGTTTGTCAGGGTGCTGCTTTGTCAGGGTGCTGCTTGTTTGTCAGGGTGCTGCTTTGTCAGGGTGCTGCTGCTTTGTCAGGGTGCTGCTTTGTCAGGGTGCTGCTTTGTCAGGGTGCTGCTGCTTTGTCAGGGTGCTGCTTTGTCAGGGTGCTGCTGCTTTGTCAGGGTCAGGCTGCTGGTTTGTCAGGCTGCTGCTGGTTTGTCAGGGTCAGGCTGCTGGTTTGTCAGGCTGCTGCTGGTTTGTCAGGGTCAGGCTGCTGGTTTGTCAGGCTGCTGCTGGTTTGTCAGGGTGCTGCTGGTTTGTCAGGCTGCTGCTGGTTTGTCAGGGTGCTGCTGGTTTGTCAGGCTGCTGCTGGTTTGTCAGGGTCAGGCTGCTGCTGGTTTGTCAGGCTGCTGCTGGTTTGTCAGGGTCAGGCTGCTGCTGGTTTGTCAGGGTCAGGCTGCTGCTGGTTTGTCAGGGTCAGGCTGCTGCTGGTTTGTCAGGGTCAGGCTGCTGCTGGTTTGTCAGGCTGCTGCTGGTTTGTCAGGCTGCTGCTGGTTTGTCAGGCTGCTGCTGGTTTGTCAGGCTGCTGCTGGTTTGTCAGGCTGCTGCTGGTTTGTCAGGCTGCTGCTGGTTTGTCAGGCTGCGGGTGCTTTGTCAGGCTGCGGGTGCTTTGTCAGGCTGCGGGTGCTTTGTCAGGCTGCTGCTTTGTCAGGCTGCTGCTGCTTTGTCAGGCTGCTGCTGCTTTGTCAGGCTGCTGCTGGTTTGTCAGGCTGCTGCTGGTTTGTCAGGCTGCTGGTGGTTTGTCAGGCTGCTGGTGGTTTGTCAGGCTGCTGGTTTGTCAGTGTCAGGGTGCTGCTTTGTCAGTGTCAGGGTGCTGCTTTGTCAGTGTCAGGGTGCTGCTTTGTCAGTGTCAGGGTGCTGCTTTGTCAGTGTCAGGGTGCTGCTTTGTCAGTGTCAGGGTGCTGCTTTGTCAGTGTCAGGGTGCTGCTTTGTCAGTGTCAGGGTGCTGCTTTGTCAGTGTCAGGGTGCTGCTTTGTCAGGCTGCTGCTGGTTTGTCAGGCTGCTGCTGGTTTGTCAGGCTGCTGCTGCTTTGTCAGTGTCAGGCTGCTGCTGCTTTGTCAGTGTCAGGGTGCTGCTGCTTTGTCAGTGTCAGGGTGCTGCTGCTTTGTCAGTGTCAGGCTGCTGCTGGTTTGTCAGGGTCAGGCTGCTGCTGGTTTGTCAGGGTCAGGCTGCTGCTGGTTTGTCAGGGTCAGGCTGCTGCTGGTTTGTCAGGGTCAGGCTGCTGCTGGTTTGTCAGGGTCAGGCTGCTGCTGGTTTGTCAGGGTCACGCTGCTGCTGGTTTGTCAGGGTCAGGCTGCTGCTGGTTTGTCAGGGTCAGGCTGCTGCTGGTTTGTCAGTGTCAGGGTGCTGCTGGTTTGTCAGTGTCAGGGTGCTGCTTGTTTGTCAGTGTCAGGGTGCTGCTTGTTTGTCAGTGTCAGGGTGCTGCTTGTTTGTCAGTGTCAGGGTGCTGCTTGTTTGTCAGTGTCAGGGTGCTGCTTGTTTGTCAGTGTCAGGGTGCTGCTTGTTTGTCAGTGTCAGGGTGCTGCTTGTTTGTCAGTGTCAGGGTGCTGCTTGTTTGTCAGTGTCAGGCTGCTGGTGTGTCAGGCTGCTGGTTTGTCAGGCTGCTGGTTTGTCAGGCTGCTGGTTTGTCAGGCTGCTGGTTTGTCAGGCTGCTGCTTTGTCAGGCTGCTGCTTTGTCAGGCTGCTGCTTTGTCAGGCTGCTGCTTTGTCAGGCTGCTGCTTTGTCAGGCTGCTGCTTTGTCAGGCTGCTGCTTTGTCAGGCTGCTGCTTTGTCAGGGTCAGGCTGCTGCTGCTTTGTCAGGGTCAGGCTGCTGCTGCTTTGTCAGGGTCAGGCTGCTGCTGCTTTGTCAGGGTCAGGCTGCTGCTGCTTTGTCAGGGTCAGGCTGCTGCTGCTTTGTCAGTGTCAGGCTGCTGCTGCTTTGTCAGTGTCAGGCTGCTGCTGCTTTGTCAGTGTCAGGCTGCTGCTGCTTTGTCAGTGTCAGGCTGCTGCTGCTTTGTCAGTGTCAGGCTGCTGCTGCTTTGTCAGTGTCAGGCTGCTGCTGCTTTGTCAGTGTCAGGCTGCTTTGTCAGTGTCAGGCTGCTTTGTCAGGCTGCTTTGTCAGGCTGCTTTGTCAGTGTCAGGCTGCTTTGTCAGTGTCAGGCTGCTGCTGGTTTGTCAGGGTGCTGCTGGTTTGTCAGGCTGCTGCTGGTTTGTCAGGCTGCTGCTGGTTTGTCAGTGTCAGGGTGCTGCTGGTTTGTCAGGCTGCTGCTTGTTTGTCAGGGTGCTGCTGGTTTGTCAGGCTGCTGCTGGTTTGTCAGGCTGCTGGTTTGTCAGGCTGCTGGTTTGTCAGTGTCAGGCTGCTGCTTTGTCAGTGTCAGGCTGCTGCTTTGTCAGTGTCAGGGTGCTGCTTTGTCAGGGTGCTGGTTTGTCAGGGTGCTGCTTTGTCAGGGTGCTGGTTTGTCAGGGTCAGGCTGCTGCTTTGTCAGGGTGCTGGTTTGTCAGGGTCAGGCTGCTGCTTTGTCAGGGTCAGGCTGCTGCTTTGTCAGTGTCAGGCTGCTGCTTTGTCAGTGTCAGGCTGCTGCTTTGTCAGGGTCAGGCTGCTGGTTTGTCAGTGTCAGGCTGCTGCTGGTTTGTCAGTGTCAGGCTGCTGCTGGTTTGTCAGTGTCAGGCTGCTGCTGGTTTGTCAGTGTCAGGCTGCTGCTGCTTTGTCAGTGTCAGGCTGCTGCTGCTTTGTCAGTGTCAGGCTGCTGCTGCTTTGTCAGGGTGCTGCTTTGTCAGGGTGCTGCTTTGTCAGGGTGCTGCTTTGTCAGGGTGCTGCTTTGTCAGGGTGCTGCTTTGTCAGGGTGCTGCTTTGTCAGGGTGCTGCTTTGTCAGTGTCAGGCTGCTGCTTTGTCAGTGTCAGGCTGCTGCTTTGTCAGTGTCAGGCTGCTGCTTTGTCAGTGTCAGGCTGCTGCTTTGTCAGTGTCAGGCTGCTGCTTTGTCAGTGTCAGGCTGCTGCTTTGTCAGTGTCAGGCTGCTGCTTTGTCAGTGTCAGGCTGCTGCTTTGTCAGGGTCAGGCTGCTGCTTTGTCAGGGTGCTGCTGGTTTGTCAGTGTCAGGCTGCTGCTGGTTTGTCAGTGTCAGGCTGCTGCTGGTTTGTCAGGCTGCTGCTGGTTTGTCAGGCTGCTGCTGGTTTGTCAGGCTGCTGCTGGTTTGTCAGGCTGCTGCTGGTTTGTCAGGCTGCTGCTGGTTTGTCAGGCTGCTGCTGGTTTGTCAGGCTGCTGGTTTGTCAGGCTGCTGGTTTGTCAGGCTGCTGGTTTGTCAGTGTCAGGGTGCTGGTTTGTCAGTGTCAGGGTGCTGGTTTGTCAGTGTCAGGGTGCTGGTTTGTCAGTGTCAGGGTGCTGGTTTGTCAGTGTCAGGGTGCTGGTTTGTCAGGCTGCTGCTGGTTTGTCAGGCTGCTGCTGGTTTGTCAGGCTGCTGCTGGTTTGTCAGGCTGCTGCTGGTTTGTCAGGCTGCTGCTGGTTTGTCAGGCTGCTGCTGGTTTGTCAGGCTGCTGCTGGTTTGTCAGGCTGCTGCTGGTTTGTCAGGGTCAGGCTGCTGCTTGTTTGTCAGGCTGCTGCTTGTTTGTCAGGCTGCTGCTTGTTTGTCAGGCTGCTGCTTGTTTGTCAGGCTGCTGCTTGTTTGTCAGGGTGCTGCTGGTTTGTCAGGCTGCTGCTGCTTTGTCAGGGTGCTGCTGCTTTGTCAGGGTGCTGCTGCTTTGTCAGGGTGCTGCTGCTTTGTCAGGGTGCTTTGTCAGGGTGCTTTGTCAGTGTCAGGCTGCTGCTGGTTTGTCAGGCTGCTGCTGGTTTGTCAGGCTGCTGCTGGTTTGTCAGGCTGCTGCTGGTTTGTCAGGCTGCTGCTGGTTTGTCAGGCTGCTGCTGGTTTGTCAGGCTGCTGCTGGTTTGTCAGTGTCAGGCTGCTGCTGGTTTGTCAGTGTCAGGCTGCTGCTGGTTTGTCAGTGTCAGGCTGCTGCTGGTTTGTCAGTGTCAGGGTGCTGCTTGTTTGTCAGGGTGCTGCTTGTTTGTCAGGGTGCTGCTGGTTTGTCAGGGTGCTGCTGGTTTGTCAGGGTGCTGCTGGTTTGTCAGGGTGCTGCTGGTTTGTCAGGCTGCTGCTGGTTTGTCAGGCTGCTGCTGGTTTGTCAGGCTGCTGCTGGTTTGTCAGGCTGCTGCTTGTTTGTCAGGGTGCTGCTTGTTTGTCAGGGTGCTGCTTGTTTGTCAGGGTGCTGCTTGTTTGTCAGGGTGCTGCTTGTTTGTCAGGCTGCTGCTTGTTTGTCAGGCTGCTGCTTGTTTGTCAGGGTGCTGCTTGTTTGTCAGGGTGCTGCTGGTTTGTCAGGGTGCTGCTGGTTTGTCAGGGTGCTGCTGGTTTGTCAGGGTGCTGCTGGTTTGTCAGGGTGCTGCTGGTTTGTCAGGGTGCTGCTGGTTTGTCAGGCTGCTGCTGGTTTGTCAGTGTCAGGCTGCTGCTGGTTTGTCAGTGTCAGGCTGCTGCTGGTTTGTCAGTGTCAGGCTGCTGCTGGTTTGTCAGTGTCAGGCTGCTGCTGGTTTGTCAGTGTCAGGCTGCTGCTGGTTTGTCAGTGTCAGGCGGCTGCTGGTTTGTCAGGCGGCTGCTGGTTTGTCAGGCTGCTGCTGGTTTGTCAGGCTGCTGCTGGTTTGTCAGGCTGCTGCTGGTTTGTCAGGCTGCTGCTGGTTTGTCAGGCTGCTGCTTGTTTGTCAGGCTGCTGCTTGTTTGTCAGGCTGCTGCTGGTTTGTCAGGGTGCTGCTTGTTTGTCAGGGTGCTGCTTTGTCAGGGTGCTGCTTTGTCAGGGTGCTGGTTTGTCAGGGTGCTGCTTTGTCAGGGTGCTGCTTTGTCAGGCTGCTGGTTTGTCAGGCTGCTGGTTTGTCAGGCTGCTGGTTTGTCAGGCTGCTGGTTTGTCAGGCTGCTGGTTTGTCAGGCTGCTGGTTTGTCAGGCTGCTGGTTTGTCAGGCTGCTGGTTTGTCAGGCTGCTGGTTTGTCAGGCTGCTGGTGGGTCAGGCTGCTGGTGGGTCAGGCTGCTGCTGGTTTGTCAGGCTGCTGCTGGTTTGTCAGGCTGCTGCTGGTTTGTCAGGCTGCTGCTGGTTTGTCAGGCTGCTGCTGGTTTGTCAGGCTGCTGCTGGTTTGTCAGGCTGCTGCTGGTTTGTCAGGCTGCTGCTTGTTTGTCAGGCTGCTGCTTGTTTGTCAGGCTGCTGCTTGTTTGTCAGGCTGCTGCTTGTTTGTCAGGCTGCTGCTTGTTTGTCAGGCTGCTGCTTGTTTGTCAGGCTGCTGCTTGTTTGTCAGGGTGCTGCTTGTTTGTCAGGGTGCTGCTTGTTTGTCAGGGTGCTGCTGGTGGTTTGTCAGGCTGCTGCTGGTGGTTTGTCAGGCTGCTGCTGGTGGTTTGTCAGGCTGCTGCTGGTGGTTTGTCAGGCTGCTGCTGGTGGTTTGTCAGGCTGCTGCTGGTGGTTTGTCAGGCTGCTGCTGGTGGTTTGTCAGGCTGCTGCTGGTGGTTTGTCAGGCTGCTGCTGGTGGTTTGTCAGTGTCAGGCTGCTGCTGGTTTGTCAGTGTCAGGCTGCTGCTGGTTTGTCAGTGTCAGGCTGGTTTGTCAGTGTCAGGCTGGTTTGTCAGTGTCAGGCTGGTTTGTCAGTGTCAGGCTGCTTTGTCAGTGTCAGGCTGCTGCTGGTTTGTCAGGCTGCTGCTGGTTTGTCAGGCTGCTGCTGGTTTGTCAGGCTGCTGCTGGTTTGTCAGGCTGCTGCTGGTTTGTCAGGCTGCTGCTGGTTTGTCAGGCTGCTGCTGGTTTGTCAGGGTCAGGCTGCTGCTGGTTTGTCAGGGTCAGGCTGCTGCTGGTTTGTCAGGGTCAGGCTGCTGCTGGTTTGTCAGGCGGGTGCTGGTTTGTCAGGCTGGTGCTGGTTTGTCAGGCTGGTGCTGGTTTGTCAGGCTGGTGCTGGTTTGTCAGGGTGCTGCTGCTTTGTCAGGGTGCTGCTTGTTTGTCAGTGTCAGGGTGCTGCTTGTTTGTCAGTGTCAGGGTGCTGCTTGTTTGTCAGTGTCAGGCTGCTGGTTTGTCAGTGTCAGGCTGCTGCTTTGTCAGTGTCAGGCTGCTGGTTTGTCAGTGTCAGGCTGCTGCTTTGTCAGGGTGCTGCTTTGTCAGGGTGCTGGTTTGTCAGGGTCAGGCTGCTGCTTTGTCAGGGTCAGGCTGCTGCTGGTTTGTCAGTGTCAGGCGGCTGCTGGTTTGTCAGTGTCAGGCTGCTGGTTTGTCAGTGTCAGGCTGCTGCTGGTTTGTCAGGCTGCTGCTTGTTTGTCAGGCTGCTGCTTGTTTGTCAGGCTGCTGCTTGTTTGTCAGGGTGCTGCTTTGTCAGGGTGCTGCTTTGTCAGGGTGCTGCTTTGTCAGGGTGCTGGTTTGTCAGGGTGCTGCTTTGTCAGGGTGCTGGTTTGTCAGGCTGCTGGTTTGTCAGGCTGCTGGTTTGTCAGGCTGCTGGTTTGTCAGGCTGCTGGTTTGTCAGGCTGCTGGTTTGTCAGGGTGCTGCTGGTTTGTCAGGGTGCTGCTTGTTTGTCAGGGTGCTGCTGGTGGTTTGTCAGGCTGCTGCTGGTGGTTTGTCAGGCTGCTGCTGGTGGTTTGTCAGGCTGCTGCTGGTGGTTTGTCAGGCTGCTGCTGGTGGTTTGTCAGGCTGCTGCTGGTGGTTTGTCAGGCTGCTGCTGGTGGTTTGTCAGGCTGCTGCTGGTGGTTTGTCAGGCTGCTGCTGGTGGTTTGTCAGGCTGCTGCTGGTGGTTTGTCAGGCTGCTGCTGGTGGTTTGTCAGGGTCAGGCTGCTGCTGGTTTGTCAGGGTCAGGCTGCTGCTGGTTTGTCAGGGTCAGGCTGGTTTGTCAGTGTCAGGCTGGTTTGTCAGTGTCAGGCTGGTTTGTCAGTGTCAGGCTGGTTTGTCAGTGTCAGGCTGGTTTGTCAGTGTCAGGCTGCTTTGTCAGTGTCAGGCTGCTGCTGGTTTGTCAGTGTCAGGCTGCTGCTGGTTTGTCAGGGTGCTGCTGGTTTGTCAGGGTGCTGCTGGTTTGTCAGGGTGCTGCTGGTTTGTCAGGGTGCTGCTGGTTTGTCAGGGTGCTGCTGGTTTGTCAGGGTGCTGCTGGTTTGTCAGGGTGCTGCTGGTTTGTCAGGCTGCTGCTGCTTTGTCAGGCTGCTGCTGCTTTGTCAGGCTGCTGCTTTGTCAGGCTGCTGCTTTGTCAGGCTGCTGCTTTGTCAGGCTGCTGCTTTGTCAGGCTGCTGCTTTGTCAGGGTCAGGCTGCTGCTTTGTCAGGGTCAGGCTGCTGCTTTGTCAGGGTCAGGCTGCTGCTTTGTCAGTGTCAGGCTGCTGCTTTGTCAGGGTGCTGGTTTGTCAGGGTGCTGCTTGTTTGTCAGGGTGCTGCTTGTTTGTCAGGGTGCTGCTGGTTTGTCAGGGTGCTGCTGGTTTGTCAGGCTGCTGCTGGTTTGTCAGGCTGCTGCTGGTTTGTCAGGCTGCTGCTGCTTTGTCAGGCTGCTGCTTTGTCAGGCTGCTGCTTTGTCAGGCTGCTGCTTTGTCAGGGTCAGGCTGCTGCTTTGTCAGTGTCAGGCTGCTGCTTTGTCAGGGTGCTGGTTTGTCAGGGTCAGGCTGCTGCTTTGTCAGGGTGCTGGTTTGTCAGGCTGCTGCTGGTTTGTCAGTGTCAGGCTGCTGCTGGTTTGTCAGTGTCAGGCTGCTTTGTCAGTGTCAGGCTGCTTTGTCAGTGTCAGGCTGCTTTGTCAGTGTCAGGCTGCTTTGTCAGTGTCAGGCTGCTTTGTCAGTGTCAGGCTGCTTTGTCAGTGTCAGGCTGCTGCGTCAGTGTCAGGCTGCTGCGTCAGTGTCAGGCTGCTGCGTCAGTGTCAGGCTGCTGCGTCAGTGTCAGGCTGCTGCGTCAGTGTCAGGCTGCTGCTGGTTTGTCAGTGTCAGGCTGCTGCTGGTTTGTCAGTGTCAGGCTGCTTTGTCAGTGTCAGGCTGCTGGTTTGTCAGTGTCAGGCTGCTGGTTTGTCAGTGTCAGGCTGCTGCTTTGTCAGGCTGCTGCTTTGTCAGGGTGCTGGTTTGTCAGGGTCAGGCTGCTGCTTTGTCAGGGTCAGGCTGCTGCTGGTTTGTCAGTGTCAGGCGGCTGCTGGTTTGTCAGTGTCAGGCTGCTGGTTTGTCAGTGTCAGGCTGCTGCTTTGTCAGGCTGCTGCTTTGTCAGGCTGCTGCTTTGTCAGGCTGCTGCTTTGTCAGGCTGCTGCTTTGTCAGGCTGCTGCTTTGTCAGGCTGCTGCTTGTTTGTCAGGCTGCTGCTTGTTTGTCAGGCTGCTGCTTGTTTGTCAGGCTGCTGCTTGTTTGTCAGGCTGCTGCTGGTTTGTCAGGCTGCTGCTGGTTTGTCAGGCTGCTGCTGGTTTGTCAGGCTGCTGCTGGTTTGTCAGGCTGCTGCTGGTTTGTCAGGCTGCTGCTGGTTTGTCAGTGTCAGGCTGCTGGTTTGTCAGTGTCAGGCTGCTGGTTTGTCAGTGTCAGGCTGCTGCTTTGTCAGGGTCAGGCTGCTGCTTTGTCAGGCTGCTGCTTTGTCAGGGTGCTGGTTTGTCAGGGTCAGGCTGCTGCTTTGTCAGGGTGCTGGTTTGTCAGGGTCAGGCTGCTGCTTTGTCAGTGTCAGGCTGCTGCTGGTTTGTCAGTGTCAGGCTGCTGCTGGTTTGTCAGGCTGCTGCTTTGTCAGGGTGCTGCTTTGTCAGGGTGCTGCTTTGTCAGGGTGCTGCTTTGTCAGGCTGCTGCTTTGTCAGGGTCAGGCTGCTGCTTTGTCAGGGTCAGGCTGCTGCTTTGTCAGTGTCAGGCTGCTGCTTTGTCAGGGTGCTGGTTTGTCAGGGTCAGGCTGCTGCTTTGTCAGGCTGCTGCTGGTTTGTCAGTGTCAGGCTGCTGCTGCTTTGTCAGTGTCAGGCTGCTGCTGGTTTGTCAGTGTCAGGCTGCTGCTGCTTTGTCAGTGTCAGGCTGCTGCTGCTTTGTCAGTGTCAGGCTGCTGCTGCTTTGTCAGTGTCAGGCTGCTGCTGCTTTGTCAGTGTCAGGCTGCTGCTGCTTTGTCAGTGTCAGGCTGCTGCTGCTTTGTCAGTGTCAGGCTGCTGCTGCTTTGTCAGTGTCAGGCTGCTGCTGCTTTGTCAGTGTCAGGCTGCTGCTGCTTTGTCAGTGTCAGGCTGCTGCTGCTTTGTCAGTGTCAGGCTGCTGCTGCTTTGTCAGTGTCAGGCTGCTGCTGCTTTGTCAGTGTCAGGCTGCTGCTGCTTTGTCAGTGTCAGGCTGCTGCTGCTTTGTCAGTGTCAGGCTGCTGCTTGTTTGTCAGTGTCAGGCTGCTGCTTGTTTGTCAGTGTCAGGCTGCTGCTTGTTTGTCAGTGTCAGGCTGCTGCTTGTTTGTCAGGGTGCTGCTGGTTTGTCAGGCTGCTTCTGCTTTGTCAGGCTGCTGCTTGTTTGTCAGGCTCAGGCTGCTGCTGGTTTGTCAGGCTCAGGCTGCTGCTGGTTTGTCAGTGTCAGGCTGCTGCTGGTTTGTCAGTGTCAGGCTGCTGCTGGTTTGTCAGTGTCAGGCTGCTGCTGGTTTGTCAGTGTCAGGCTGCTGCTGGTTTGTCAGTGTCAGGCTGCTGCTGGTTTGTCAGTGTCAGGCTGCTGCTGGTTTGTCAGTGTCAGGCTGCTGCTGGTTTGTCAGTGTCAGGCTGCTTTGTCAGTGTCAGGCTGCTTTGTCAGTGTCAGGCTGCTTTGTCAGTGTCAGGCTGCTTTGTCAGTGTCAGGCTGCTTTGTCAGTGTCAGGCTGCTTTGTCAGTGTCAGGCTGCTTTGTCAGTGTCAGGCTGCTTTGTCAGTGTCAGGCTGCTTTGTCAGTGTCAGGCTGCTTTGTCAGTGTCAGGCTGCTGCGTCAGTGTCAGGCTGCTGCGTCAGTGTCAGGCTGCTGCGTCAGTGTCAGGCTGCTGCGTCAGTGTCAGGCTGCTGCGTCAGTGTCAGGCTGCTGCTGGTTTGTCAGGGTCAGGCTGCTGCTGGTTTGTCAGGGTCAGGCGGGTGCTGGTGGTTTGTCAGGCGGGTGCTGGTGGTTTGTCAGGCGGGTGCTGGTGGTTTGTCAGGCGGGTGCTGGTTTGTCAGGCTGGTGCTGGTTTGTCAGGCTGGTGCTGGTTTGTCAGGCTGGTGCTGGTTTGTCAGGCTGGTGCTGCTTTGTCAGGGTGCTGCTTTGTCAGGGTGCTGCTTGTTTGTCAGTGTCAGGCTGCTGGTTTGTCAGTGTCAGGCTGCTGCTTTGTCAGGGTGCTGGTTTGTCAGGGTCAGGCTGCTGCTTTGTCAGTGTCAGGCTGCTGCTTTGTCAGGGTCAGGCTGCTGCTTTGTCAGTGTCAGGCTGCTGCTGCTTTGTCAGTGTCAGGCTGCTGCTGGTTTGTCAGGCTGCTGCTGGTTTGTCAGGCTGCTGGTTTGTCAGGCTGCTGGTTTGTCAGGCTGCTGCTTTGTCAGGCTGCTGCTTTGTCAGGCTGCTGCTTTGTCAGGCTGCTGCTTTGTCAGGCTGCTGCTTTGTCAGGCTGCTGCTTTGTCAGGCTGCTGCTTTGTCAGGCTGCTGCTTGTTTGTCAGGCTGCTGCTTGTTTGTCAGGCTGCTGCTTGTTTGTCAGGCTGCTGCTTGTTTGTCAGGCTGCTGCTTGTTTGTCAGGCTGCTGCTTGTTTGTCAGGGTGCTGCTGCTTGTTTGTCAGGGTGCTGCTGGTTTGTCAGGGTGCTGCTGGTTTGTCAGGGTGCTGCTGGTTTGTCAGGGTGTTGCTGGTTTGTCAGGGTGCTGCTGGTTTGTCAGTGTCAGGCTGCTGGTTTGTCAGTGTCAGGCTGCTGCTTTGTCAGGGTGCTGGTTTGTCAGGGTCAGGCTGCTGCTTTGTCAGGCTGCTGGTTTGTCAGGGTCAGGCTGCTGCTTTGTCAGTGTCAGGCTGCTGCTTTGTCAGTGTCAGGCTGCTGCTGGTTTGTCAGTGTCAGGCTGCTGCTGGTTTGTCAGGCTGCTGCTGCTTTGTCAGGGTGCTGCTTTGTCAGGGTGCTGCTTTGTCAGGGTGCTGCTTTGTCAGGCTGCTGCTTTGTCAGGGTCAGGCTGCTGCTTTGTCAGGGTCAGGCTGCTGCTTTGTCAGTGTCAGGCTGCTGCTTTGTCAGGGTGCTGGTTTGTCAGGGTCAGGCTGCTGCTTTGTCAGGGTGCTGCTGGTTTGTCAGTGTCAGGGTGCTGCTGGTTTGTCAGTGTCAGGCTGCTGCTGGTTTGTCAGTGTCAGGCTGCTGCTGGTTTGTCAGTGTCAGGCTGCTGCTGCTTTGTCAGTGTCAGGCTGCTGCTGCTTTGTCAGGGTGCTGCTTTGTCAGGGTGCTGCTTTGTCAGGGTGCTTTGTCAGTGTCAGGCTGCTGCTGGTTTGTCAGGCTGCTGCTGGTTTGTCAGGCTGCTGCTGGTTTGTCAGGCTGCTGCTGGTTTGTCAGGCTGCTGCTGGTTTGTCAGGCTGCTGCTGGTTTGTCAGGCTGCTGCTGGTTTGTCAGGCTGCTGCTGGTTTGTCAGTGTCAGGCTGCTGCTGGTTTGTCAGGGTGCTGCTTGTTTGTCAGGGTGCTGCTTGTTTGTCAGGGTGCTGCTGGTTTGTCAGGGTGCTGCTGGTTTGTCAGGCTGCTGCTGGTTTGTCAGGCTGCTGCTGGTTTGTCAGGCTGCTGCTGCTTTGTCAGGGTGCTGCTTTGTCAGGGTGCTGCTTTGTCAGGGTGCTGCTTTGTCAGGCTGCTGCTTTGTCAGGCTGCTGCTTTGTCAGGCTGCTGCTTTGTCAGGGTCAGGCTGCTGCTTTGTCAGGGTCAGGCTGCTGCTTTGTCAGTGTCAGGCTGCTGCTTTGTCAGGGTGCTGGTTTGTCAGGGTCAGGCTGCTGCTTTGTCAGGGTGCTGGTTTGTCAGGCTGCTGCTGGTTTGTCAGTGTCAGGCTGCTGCTGGTTTGTCAGTGTCAGGCTGCTGCTGGTTTGTCAGTGTCAGGCTGCTGCTGCTTTGTCAGTGTCAGGCTGCTGCTGCTTTGTCAGGGTGCTGCTTTGTCAGGGTGCTGCTTTGTCAGGGTGCTTTGTCAGTGTCAGGCTGCTGCTGGTTTGTCAGGCTGCTGCTGGTTTGTCAGGCTGCTGCTTGTTTGTCAGGGTGCTGCTTGTTTGTCAGGGTGCTGCTTGTTTGTCAGGGTGCTGCTTGTTTGTCAGGGTGCTGCTGGTTTGTCAGGGTGCTGCTGGTTTGTCAGGGTGCTGCTGGTTTGTCAGGGTGCTGCTGGTTTGTCAGGGTGCTGCTGGTTTGTCAGGCTGCTGCTGGTTTGTCAGGCTGGTGCTGCTGGTTTGTCAGGGTCAGGCTGGTGCTGCTTTGTCAGTGTCAGGCTGCTGCTGGTTTGTCAGTGTCAGGGTGCTGCTGGTTTGTCAGTGTCAGGGTGCTGCTTGTTTGTCAGGGTGCTGCTTGTTTGTCAGGGTGCTGCTTGTTTGTCAGGGTGCTGCTTGTTTGTCAGGGTGCTGCTGGTTTGTCAGGGTGCTGCTGGTTTGTCAGGGTGCTGCTGGTTTGTCAGGGTGCTGCTGGTTTGTCAGGGTGCTGCTGGTTTGTCAGGCTGCTGCTGGTTTGTCAGGCTGCTGCTGGTTTGTCAGGCTGCTGCTGGTTTGTCAGGCTGCTGCTGGTTTGTCAGGCTGCTGCTGGTTTGTCAGGCTGCTGCTGGTTTGTCAGGGTCAGGCTGCTGCTGGTTTGTCAGGGTCAGGCTGGTGCTGGTTTGTCAGGCTGGTGCTGGTTTGTCAGGCTGGTGCTGGTTTGTCAGGGTCAGGCTGGTGCTGGTTTGTCAGGCTGGTGCTGGTTTGTCAGGCTGGTGCTGGTTTGTCAGTGTCAGGCTGCTGCTGCTTTGTCAGGCTGCTGCTGCTTTGTCAGGGTGCTGCTTGTTTGTCAGTGTCAGGCTGCTGGTTTGTCAGGGTGCTGCTTGTTTGTCAGGCTGCTGGTTTGTCAGGGTGCTGCTTGTTTGTCAGGCTGCTGGTTTGTCAGGCTGCTGGTTTGTCAGGCTGCTGCTTTGTCAGGCTGCTGCTTTGTCAGGCTGCTGCTTTGTCAGGCTGCTGCTTTGTCAGGCTGCTGCTTTGTCAGGCTGCTGCTTTGTCAGGCTGCTGCTTTGTCAGGCTGCTGCTTTGTCAGGCTGCTGCTTTGTCAGGCTGCTGCTTTGTCAGGCTGCTTTGTCAGTGTCAGGCTGCTGCTTTGTCAGGCTGCTGCTTTGTCAGTGTCAGGCTGCTGCTTTGTCAGTGTCAGGCTGCTGCTTTGTCAGGGTCAGGCTGCTGCTTTGTCAGTGTCAGGCTGCTGCTGCTTTGTCAGTGTCAGGCTGCTGCTGCTTTGTCAGTGTCAGGCTGCTGCTGCTTTGTCAGTGTCAGGCTGCTGCTGCTTTGTCAGTGTCAGGCTGCTGCTGCTTTGTCAGTGTCAGGGTGCTGGTTTGTCAGTGTCAGGCTGCTGCTGCTTTGTCAGGGTGCTGCTTTGTCAGGGTGCTGCTTTGTCAGGCTGCTGCTTTGTCAGGGTCAGGCTGCTGCTTTGTCAGGGTCAGGCTGCTGCTTTGTCAGGGTCAGGCTGCTGCTTTGTCAGGGTCAGGCTGCTGCTTTGTCAGTGTCAGGCTGCTGCTGGTTTGTCAGTGTCAGGCTGCTGCTGGTTTGTCAGTGTCAGGCTGCTGCTGGTTTGTCAGTGTCAGGCTGCTGCTGGTTTGTCAGTGTCAGGCTGCTGCTGGTTTGTCAGTGTCAGGCTGCTGCTGGTTTGTCAGTGTCAGGCTGCTGCTGCTTTGTCAGGGTGCTGCTTTGTCAGGGTGCTTTGTCAGTGTCAGGCTGCTGCTGGTTTGTCAGGCTGCTGCTGGTTTGTCAGGCTGCTGCTGGTTTGTCAGGGTGCTGCTGGTTTGTCAGGGTGCTGCTGGTTTGTCAGGCTGCTGCTGGTTTGTCAGGCTGCTGCTGGTTTGTCAGGCTGCTGCTTGTTTGTCAGGCTGCTGCTTGTTTGTCAGGGTGCTGCTTGTTTGTCAGGGTGCTGCTTGTTTGTCAGGGTGCTGCTGGTTTGTCAGGGTGCTGCTGGTTTGTCAGGGTGCTGCTGGTTTGTCAGGGTGCTGCTGGTTTGTCAGGGTGCTGCTGGTTTGTCAGGGTGCTGCTGGTTTGTCAGGCTGCTGCTGGTTTGTCAGGCTGCTGCTGGTTTGTCAGGCTCAGGCTGCTGCTGGTTTGTCAGGGTCAGGCTTCTGCTGGTTTGTCAGGGTCAGGCTGCTGCTGGTTTGTCAGGGTCAGGCTGCTGCTGGTTTGTCAGGGTCAGGCTGCTGCTGGTTTGTCAGGGTCAGGCTGCTGCTGGTTTGTCAGGGTCAGGCTGCTGCTGGTTTGTCAGTGTCAGGCTGCTGCTGCTTTGTCAGTGTCAGGCTGCTGCTGCTTTGTCAGTGTCAGGCTGCTGCTGCTTTGTCTGTCAGTGTCAGGCTGCTGCTGCTTTGTCTGTCAGTGTCAGGCTGCTGCTGCTTTGTCTGTCAGTGTCAGGCTGCTGCTGCTTTGTCTGTCAGTGTCAGGCTGCTGCTGCTTTGTCTGTCAGTGTCAGGCTGCTGCTGCTTTGTCTGTCAGTGTCAGGCTGCTGCTGCTTTGTCTGTCAGTGTCAGGCTGCTGCTGCTTTGTCTGTCAGTGTCAGGCTGCTGCTGCTTTGTCTGTCAGTGTCAGGCTGCTGCTGCTTTGTCTGTCAGTGTCAGGCTGCTGCTGCTTTGTCTGTCAGTGTCAGGCTGCTGCTGCTTTGTCTGTCAGTGTCAGGCTGCTGCTTTGTCAGTGTCAGGCTGCTGGTTTGTCAGTGTCAGGCTGCTGCTGGTTTGTCAGGCTGCTGCTGGTTTGTCAGGCTGCTGCTGGTTTGTCAGGGTGCTGCTGGTTTGTCAGGGTGCTGCTGGTTTGTCAGGGTGCTGCTGGTTTGTCAGGGTGCTGCTGGTTTGTCAGTGTCAGGGTGCTGCTGGTTTGTCAGTGTCAGGGTGCTGCTTTGTCAGTGTCAGGCTGCTGCTGGTTTGTCAGGCTGCTGCTGGTTTGTCAGGCTGCTGCTGGTTTGTCAGTGTCAGGCTGCTGCTGGTTTGTCAGGCTGCTGCTTGTTTGTCAGGGTGCTGCTTGTTTGTCAGGCTGCTGCTGGTTTGTCAGGCTGCTGCTGGTTTGTCAGGCTGCTGCTGGTTTGTCAGGCTGCTGCTGGTTTGTCAGGCTGCTGCTGGTTTGTCAGGCTGCTGCTGGTTTGTCAGGCTGCTGCTGGTTTGTCAGTGTCAGGCTGCTGCTGGTTTGTCAGTGTCAGGCTGCTGCTTGTTTGTCAGGGTGCTGCTTGTTTGTCAGGGTGCTGCTTGTTTGTCAGGGTGCTGCTTGTTTGTCAGGGTGCTGCTGGTTTGTCAGGGTGCTGCTGGTTTGTCAGGGTGCTGCTGGTTTGTCAGGGTGCTGCTGGTTTGTCAGGGTGCTGCTGGTTTGTCAGGGTGCTGCTGGTTTGTCAGGGTGCTGCTGGTTTGTCAGGGTGCTGCTGGTTTGTCAGGGTGCTGCTGGTTTGTCAGGGTGCTGCTGGTTTGTCAGTGTCAGGCTGGTGCTGGTTTGTCAGTGTCAGGCTGGTGCTGCTTTGTCAGTGTCAGGCTGGTGCTGCTTTGTCAGTGTCAGGCTGCTGCTGGTTTGTCAGGGTGCTGCTTTGTCAGTGTCAGGCTGCTGCTGGTTTGTCAGGGTGCTGCTTTGTCAGTGTCAGGGTGCTGCTTTGTCAGTGTCAGGGTGCTGCTTTGTCAGTGTCAGGGTGCTGCTTTGTCAGTGTCAGGGTGCTGCTTTGTCAGTGTCAGGGTGCTGCTTTGTCAGGGTGCTGGTTTGTCAGGGTGCTGGTTTGTCAGGGTGCTGGTTTGTCAGGGTGCTGGTTTGTCAGGCTGCTGGTTTGTCAGGCTGCTGCTGGTTTGTCAGGCTGCTGCTGGTTTGTCAGTGTCAGGCTGCTGCTGGTTTGTCAGTGTCAGGCTGCTGCTTGTTTGTCAGGGTGCTGCTTGTTTGTCAGGGTGCTGCTTGTTTGTCAGGGTGCTGCTGGTTTGTCAGGGTGCTGCTGGTTTGTCAGGGTGCTGCTGGTTTGTCAGGGTGCTGCTGCTTTGTCAGGGTGCTGCTGGTTTGTCAGGGTGCTGCTGGTTTGTCAGGCTGCTGCTGGTTTGTCAGGCTGCTGCTGGTTTGTCAGGCTGCTGCTGGTTTGTCAGGCTGCTGCTGGTTTGTCAGTGTCAGGCTGCTGCTTGTTTGTCAGTGTCAGGCTGCTGCTTGTTTGTCAGGGTGCTGCTTGTTTGTCAGGGTGCTGCTTGTTTGTCAGGGTGCTGCTTGTTTGTCAGGGTGCTGCTGGTTTGTCAGGGTGCTGCTGGTTTGTCAGGGTGCTGCTGGTTTGTCAGGGTGCTGCTGGTTTGTCAGGGTGCTGCTGGTTTGTCAGGGTGCTGCTGGTTTGTCAGGGTGCTGCTGCTTTGTCAGTGTCAGGCTGGTGCTGCTTTGTCAGTGTCAGGCTGGTGCTGCTTTGTCAGTGTCAGGCTGCTGCTGCTTTGTCAGTGTCAGGCTGCTGCTGGTTTGTCAGGGTGCTGCTTTGTCAGTGTCAGGGTGCTGCTTTGTCAGTGTCAGGGTGCTGCTTTGTCAGTGTCAGGGTGCTGCTTTGTCAGTGTCAGGGTGCTGCTTTGTCAGTGTCAGGGTGCTGCTTTGTCAGGGTGCTGGTTTGTCAGGGTGCTGGTTTGTCAGGGTGCTGGTTTGTCAGGCTGCTGGTTTGTCAGGCTGCTGGTTTGTCAGGCTGCTGCTGGTTTGTCAGTGTCAGGCTGCTGCTGGTTTGTCAGTGTCAGGCTGCTGCTGGTTTGTCAGGGTGCTGCTGGTTTGTCAGGGTGCTGCTGGTTTGTCAGGGTGCTGCTGGTTTGTCAGGGTGCTGCTGGTTTGTCAGGGTGCTGCTGCTTTGTCAGGCTGCTGCTTTGTCAGGCTGCTGCTTTGTCAGTGTCAGGCTGCTGCTGCTTTGTCAGTGTCAGGCTGCTGCTGCTTTGTCAGTGTCAGGCTGCTTGTTTGTCAGTGTCAGGCTGCTTGTTTGTCAGTGTCAGGCTGCTGCTTTGTCAGTGTCAGGCTGCTGCTTTGTCAGTGTCAGGCTGCTGCTGGTTTGTCAGTGTCAGGCTGCTGCTGGTTTGTCAGTGTCAGGCTGCTGCTGGTTTGTCAGTGTCAGGCTGCTGCTGGTTTGTCAGTGTCAGGCTGCTGCTGGTTTGTCAGTGTCAGGCTGCTGCTGGTTTGTCAGTGTCAGGCTGCTGCTGGTTTGTCAGTGTCAGGCTGCTGCTGGTTTGTCAGTGTCAGGCTGCTGCTGGTTTGTCAGGCTGCTGCTGGTTTGTCAGGCTGCTGCTGGTTTGTCAGGCTGCTGCTGGTTTGTCAGGCTGCTGCTGGTTTGTCAGGCTGCTGCTGGTTTGTCAGGGTGCTGCTGGTTTGTCAGGCTGCTGCTGGTTTGTCAGGCTGCTGCTGGTTTGTCAGGCTGCTGCTGGTTTGTCAGGCTGCTGCTGGTTTGTCAGGCTGCTGCTGGTTTGTCAGGCTGCTGCTGGTTTGTCAGGCTGCTGCTGGTTTGTCAGGCTGCTGCTTGTTTGTCAGGCTGCTGCTTGTTTGTCAGGCTGCTGCTTGTTTGTCAGGGTGCTGCTGGTTTGTCGTGGTGCTGCTGGTTTGTCGTGGTGCTGCTGGTTTGTCGTGGTGCTGCTGGTTTGTCGTGGTGCTGCTGGTTTGTCGTGGTGCTGCTGGTTTGTCAGGCTGCTGCTTTGTCAGGCTGCTGCTTTGTCAGGCTGCTGCTTTGTCAGTGTCAGGCTGCTGCTTTGTCAGGCTGCTGCTTTGTCAGTGTCAGGCTGCTGCTTTGTCAGGGTGCTGGTTTGTCAGGGTCAGGCTGCTGCTTTGTCAGGGTGCTGGTTTGTCAGGGTCAGGCTGCTGCTTTGTCAGGCTGCTGCTTTGTCAGGGTCAGGCTGCTGCTTTGTCAGGGTCAGGCTGCTGCTTTGTCAGTGTCAGGCTGCTGCTGGTTTGTCAGTGTCAGGGTGCTGCTGCTTTGTCAGGGTGCTGCTGCTTTGTCAGGGTGCTGCTTTGTCAGGGTGCTGCTTTGTCAGGGTCAGGCTGCTGCTTTGTCAGGCTGCTGCTTTGTCAGGCTGCTGCTTTGTCAGGGTCAGGCTGCTGCTTTGTCAGTGTCAGGCTGCTGCTGGTTTGTCAGTGTCAGGCTGCTGCTGCTTTGTCAGGGTGCTGGTTTGTCAGGGTGCTGCTGGTTTGTCAGGGTGCTGCTGGTTTGTCAGGCTGCTGCTGGTTTGTCAGGCTGCTGCTGGTTTGTCAGGCTGCTGCTGGTTTGTCAGGCTGCTGCTGGTTTGTCAGGCTGGTGCTGGTTTGTCAGGCTGCTGCTGGTTTGTCAGTGTCAGGCTGCTGGTTTGTCAGTGTCAGGCTGCTGGTTTGTCAGTGTCAGGCTGCTGCTTTGTCAGTGTCAGGCTGCTGCTTTGTCAGTGTCAGGCTGCTGCTGCTTTGTCAGTGTCAGGCTGCTGCTGCTTTGTCAGTGTCAGGCTGCTGCTGCTTTGTCAGTGTCAGGCTGCTGCTGCTTTGTCAGTGTCAGGCTGCTGCTGCTTTGTCAGTGTCAGGCTGCTGCTGCTTTGTCAGTGTCAGGCTGCTGCTGCTTTGTCAGTGTCAGGCTGCTGCTGCTTTGTCAGTGTCAGGCTGCTGCTGCTTTGTCAGTGTCAGGCTGCTGCTGCTTTGTCAGTGTCAGGCTGCTGCTGCTTTGTCAGTGTCAGGCTGCTGCTGCTTTGTCAGTGTCAGGCTGCTGCTGCTTTGTCAGTGTCAGGCTGCTGCTGCTTTGTCAGTGTCAGGCTGCTGCTGCTTTGTCAGTGTCAGGCTGCTGCTGCTTTGTCAGTGTCAGGCTGCTGCTGCTTTGTCAGTGTCAGGCTGCTGCTGCTTTGTCAGTGTCAGGCTGCTGCTGGTTTGTCAGTGTCAGGCTGCTGCTGGTTTGTCAGTGTCAGGCTGCTGCTGGTTTGTCAGTGTCGTGCTGCTTGTTTGTCAGTGTCGTGCTGCTTGTTTGTCAGTGTCGTGCTGCTGGTTTGTCAGTGTCGTGCTGCTGGTTTGTCAGTGTCGTGCTGCTGGTTTGTCAGGGTCGGGCTGCTGGTTTGTCAGGCTGCTGCTGGTTTGTCAGGCTGCTGCTGGTTTGTCAGGCTGCTGCTGGTTTGTCAGGCTGCTGCTGGTTTGTCAGGCTGCTGCTGGTTTGTCAGGGTCAGGCTGCTGCTGGTTTGTCAGGGTCAGGCTGCTGCTGGTTTGTCAGGCTGGTGCTGGTTTGTCAGGCTGGTGCTGGTTTGTCAGGCTGGTGCTGGTTTGTCAGGGTCAGGCTGGTGCTGGTTTGTCAGGGTCAGGCTGCTGCTTTGTCAGGGTCAGGCTGCTGCTTTGTCAGGCTGCTGCTGGTTTGTCAGGCTGCTGCTGCTTTGTCAGTGTCAGGCTGCTGCTGCTTTGTCAGGCTGCTGCTGCTTTGTCAGGCTGCTGCTGCTTTGTCAGGCTGGTGCTGCTTTGTCAGTGTGGTGCTGCTTTGTCAGTGTCAGGCTGCTGCTGCTTTGTCAGTGTCAGGCTGCTGCTGCTTTGTCAGTGTCAGGCTGCTGCTGCTTTGTCAGTGTCAGGCTGCTGCTGCTTTGTCAGGCTGCTGCTGGTTTGTCAGGCTGCTGCTGGTTTGTCAGGCTGCTGCTTGTTTGTCAGTGTCGTGCTGCTTGTTTGTCAGTGTCGTGCTGCTTGTTTGTCAGTGTCGTGCTGCTTGTTTGTCAGTGTCGTGCTGCTTGTTTGTCAGTGTCAGGCTGCTGGTTTGTCAGTGTCAGGCTGCTGCTGGTTTGTCAGTGTCAGGCTGCTGCTGGTTTGTCAGGCTGCTGCTGGTTTGTCAGGCTGCTGCTGGTTTGTCAGGCTGCTGCTGGTTTGTCAGGCTGCTGCTGGTTTGTCAGGCTGCTGCTGGTTTGTCAGGCTGGTGCTGGTTTGTCAGGCTGCTGCTTGTTTGTCAGGCTGGTGCTGGTTTGTCAGGCTGGTGCTGGTTTGTCAGGCTGGTGCTGGTTTGTCAGGCTGGTGCTGGTTTGTCAGGCTGGTGCTGGTTTGTCAGGCTGGTGCTGGTTTGTCAGGCTGGTGCTGGTTTGTCAGGCTGGTGCTGGTTTGTCAGGGTCAGGCTGCTGCTTTGTCAGGGTCAGGCTGCTGCTTTGTCAGGGTGCTGCTGCTTTGTCAGGGTGCTGCTGCTTTGTCAGGGTGCTGCTTTGTCAGGCTGCTGCTGCTTTGTCAGGCTGCTGCTGCTTTGTCAGGCTGCTGCTGCTTTGTCAGTGTCAGGCTGCTGCTGCTTTGTCAGTGTCAGGCTGCTGCTGCTTTGTCAGTGTCAGGCTGCTGCTGCTTTGTCAGGCTGCTGCTGGTTTGTCAGGCTGCTGCTGGTTTGTCAGGCTGCTGGTTTGTCAGGCTGCTGGTTTGTCAGTGTCAGGCTGCTGGTTTGTCAGTGTCAGGCTGCTGGTTTGTCAGTGTCAGGCTGCTGCTTTGTCAGTGTCAGGCTGCTGCTTTGTCAGTGTCAGGCTGCTGCTTTGTCAGTGTCAGGCTGCTGCTTTGTCAGTGTCAGGCTGCTGCTTTGTCAGTGTCAGGCTGCTGCTTTGTCAGTGTCAGGCTGCTGCTTTGTCAGTGTCAGGCTGCTGCTTTGTCAGTGTCAGGCTGCTGCTTTGTCAGGGTCAGGCTGCTGCTTTGTCAGGGTCAGGCTGCTGCTGCTTTGTCAGGGTCAGGCTGCTGCTGCTTTGTCAGGGTCAGGCTGCTGCTGGTTTGTCAGGGTCAGGCTGCTGCTGGTTTGTCAGTGTCAGGCTGCTGCTGGTTTGTCAGTGTCAGGCTGCTGCTGGTTTGTCAGTGTCAGGCTGCTGCTGGTTTGTCAGTGTCAGGCTGCTGCTGGTTTGTCAGTGTCAGGCTGCTGCTGGTTTGTCAGTGTCAGGCTGCTGCTGGTTTGTCAGTGTCAGGCTGCTGCTGGTTTGTCAGGCTGCTGCTGGTTTGTCAGGCTGCTGCTGGTTTGTCAGGCTGCTGCTGGTTTGTCAGGCTGCTGCTGGTTTGTCAGGCTGCTGCTGGTTTGTCAGGCTGCTGCTGGTTTGTCAGGCTGCTGCTGGTTTGTCAGGCTGCTGCTGGTTTGTCAGGCTGCTGCTGGTTTGTCAGGCTGCTGCTGGTTTGTCAGTGTCAGGCTGCTGCTGGTTTGTCAGTGTCAGGCTGCTGCTGGTTTGTCAGTGTCAGGCTGCTGCTGGTTTGTCAGTGTCAGGCTGCTGCTGGTTTGTCAGTGTCAGGCTGCTGCTGGTTTGTCAGTGTCAGGCTGCTGCTGGTTTGTCAGTGTCAGGCTGCTGCTGGTTTGTCAGGCGGCTGCTGCTTTGTCAGGCTGCTGCTTTGTCAGTGTCAGGCTGCTGCTTTGTCAGTGTCAGGCTGCTGCTGCTTTGTCAGTGTCAGGCTGCTGCTGCTTTGTCAGTGTCAGGCTGCTGCTGCTTTGTCAGTGTCAGGCTGCTGCTGGTTTGTCAGTGTCAGGCTGCTGCTTTGTCAGTGTCAGGCTGCTGCTGGTTTGTCAGTGTCAGGCTGCTGCTGGTTTGTCAGGCTGCTGCTGGTTTGTCAGGCGGCTGCTGCTGGTTTGTCAGGCGGCTGCTGCTTTGTCAGGCTGCTGCTTTGTCAGGCTGCTGGTTTGTCAGTGTCAGGCTGCTGCTGCTTTGTCAGTGTCAGGCTGCTGCTGCTTTGTCAGTGTCAGGCTGCTGCTGCTTTGTCAGTGTCAGGCTGCTGCTGCTTTGTCAGTGTCAGGCTGCTGCTGCTTTGTCAGGGTGCTGCTGCTTTGTCAGTGTCAGGCTGCTGGTTTGTCAGTGTCAGGCTGCTGCTTTGTCAGTGTCAGGCTGCTGCTTTGTCAGTGTCAGGCTGCTGCTTTGTCAGTGTCAGGCTGCTGCTTTGTCAGGCTGCTGCTTTGTCAGGCTGCTGCTTTGTCAGGCTGCTGCTTTGTCAGGCTGCTGCTTTGTCAGGCTGCTGCTTTGTCAGGCTGCTGCTTTGTCAGGCTGCTGCTTTGTCAGGCTGCTGCTTTGTCAGTGTCAGGCTGCTGCTTTGTCAGTGTCAGGCTGCTGCTTTGTCAGTGTCAGGCTGCTGCTTTGTCAGGCTGCTGCTTTGTCAGGCTGCTGGTTTGTCAGGCTGCTGGTTTGTCAGGCTGCTGGTTTGTCAGGGTGCTGGTTTGTCAGTGTCAGGGTGCTGGTTTGTCAGGCTGCTGGTTTGTCAGGCTGCTGGTTTGTCAGTGTCAGGCTGCTGCTTTGTCAGGGTCAGGCTGCTGCTTTGTCAGGGTCAGGCTGCTGCTTTGTCAGTGTCAGGCTGCTGGTTTGTCAGGGTGCTGCTGGTTTGTCAGTGTCAGGCTGCTGCTGCTTTGTCAGGCTGCTGCTTTGTCAGGCTGCTGCTTTGTCAGGCTGCTGCTTTGTCAGGCTGCTGCTTTGTCAGGCTGCTGCTTTGTCAGGCTGCTGCTTTGTCAGGCTGCTGCTTTGTCAGGCTGCTGCTTTGTCAGTGTCAGGCTGCTGCTTTGTCAGGGTGCTGCTTGTTTGTCAGGCTGCTGCTTTGTCAGGGTGCTGCTTGTTTGTCAGGGTGCTGCTTGTTTGTCAGGCTGCTGCTGGTTTGTCAGGCTGCTGCTGGTTTGTCAGGCTGCTGCTGGTTTGTCAGGCTGCTGCTGGTTTGTCAGGCTGCTGCTGGTTTGTCAGGCTGCTGCTGGTTTGTCAGGCTGCTGCTGGTTTGTCAGGGTGCTGCTTGTTTGTCAGGGTGCTGCTTGTTTGTCAGGGTGCTGCTTGTTTGTCAGGGTGCTGCTGGTTTGTCAGGGTGCTGCTGGTTTGTCAGGCTGCTGCTGGTTTGTCAGGCTGCTGCTGGTTTGTCAGGCTGCTGCTGGTTTGTCAGGCTGCTGCTGGTTTGTCAGGCTGCTGCTGGTTTGTCAGGCTGCTGCTGGTTTGTCAGGCTGCTGCTGGTTTGTCAGGCTGCTGCTGGTTTGTCAGGCTGCTGCTGGTTTGTCAGGCTGCTGCTGGTTTGTCAGTGTCAGGCTGCTGCTGGTTTGTCAGTGTCAGGCTGCTGCTGGTTTGTCAGGCTGCTGCTGGTTTGTCAGTGTCAGGCTGCTGCTGGTTTGTCAGTGTCAGGCTGCTGCTGGTTTGTCAGTGTCAGGCTGCTGCTGGTTTGTCAGGCTGCTGCTTGTTTGTCAGGCTGCTGCTTGTTTGTCAGGCTGCTGCTTGTTTGTCAGGCTGCTGCTTGTTTGTCAGGCTGCTGCTTGTTTGTCAGGCTGCTGCTTGTTTGTCAGGCTGCTGCTTGTTTGTCAGGCTGCTGCTTGTTTGTCAGGCTGCTGCTTGTTTGTCAGGCTGCTGCTGGTTTGTCAGGCTGCTGCTGGTTTGTCAGTGTCAGGCTGCTGCTGGTTTGTCAGTGTCAGGCTGCTGCTGGTTTGTCAGTGTCAGGCTGCTGCTGGTTTGTCAGTGTCAGGCTGCTGCTGGTTTGTCAGTGTCAGGCTGCTGCTGGTTTGTCAGGGTCAGGCTGCTGGTTTGTCAGGGTCAGGCTGCTGGTTTGTCAGGGTCAGGCTGCTGGTTTGTCAGGGTCAGGCTGCTGGTTTGTCAGGGTCAGGCTGCTGGTTTGTCAGGGTCAGGCTGCTGGTTTGTCAGGGTCAGGCTGCTGGTTTGTCAGGGTCAGGCTGCTGGTTTGTCAGGGTCAGGCTGCTGGTTTGTCAGGGTCAGGCTGCTGCTGGTTTGTCAGGGTCAGGCTGCTGGTTTGTCAGGGTCAGGCTGCTGCTTTGTCAGTGTCAGGCTGCTGCTTTGTCAGTGTCAGGCTGCTGCTTTGTCAGTGTCAGGCTGCTGCTTTGTCAGTGTCAGGCTGCTGCTTTGTCAGTGTCAGGCTGCTGCTTTGTCAGTGTCAGGCTGCTGCTTTGTCAGTGTCAGGCTGCTGCTTTGTCAGTGTCAGGCTGCTGCTTTGTCAGGCTGCTGCTTTGTCAGGCTGCTGCTTTGTCAGGCTGCTGCTGCTTTGTCAGGCTGCTGCTGCTTTGTCAGGCTGCTGCTGCTTTGTCAGGCTGCTGCTGCTTTGTCAGGCTGCTGCTGCTTTGTCAGGCTGCTGCTGCTTTGTCAGGGTCAGGCTGCTGCTGGTTTGTCAGTGTCAGGCTGCTGCTGGTTTGTCAGTGTCAGGCTGCTGCTGGTTTGTCAGTGTCAGGCTGCTGCTGGTTTGTCAGTGTCAGGCTGCTGCTGGTTTGTCAGTGTCAGGCTGCTGCTGGTTTGTCAGTGTCAGGCTGCTGCTGGTTTGTCAGTGTCAGGCTGCTGCTGGTTTGTCAGTGTCAGGCTGCTGCTGGTTTGTCAGGCTGCTGCTTTGTCAGGGTCAGGCTGCTGCTTTGTCAGGGTCAGGCTGCTGCTTTGTCAGGCTGCTGCTGCTTTGTCAGGCTGCTGCTGGTTTGTCAGGGTGCTGCTGGTTTGTCAGGGTGCTGCTGGTTTGTCAGGGTGCTGCTGGTTTGTCAGGGTGCTGGTTTGTCAGGGTGCTGGTTTGTCAGGCTGCTGCTTTGTCAGGGTCAGGCTGCTGCTTTGTCAGGGTCAGGCTGCTGCTTTGTCAGGGTCAGGCTGCTGCTTTGTCAGGGTCAGGCTGCTGCTTTGTCAGGGTCAGGCTGCTGCTTTGTCAGGGTCAGGCTGCTGCTTTGTCAGGGTCAGGCTGCTGCTTTGTCAGGCTGCTGCTTTGTCAGGGTGCTGCTTTGTCAGGGTGCTGCTTTGTCAGGCTGCTGCTTTGTCAGGCTGCTGCTTTGTCAGGCTGCTGCTTTGTCAGGCTGCTGCTTTGTCAGGGTCAGGCTGCTGCTTTGTCAGGGTCAGGCTGCTGGTTTGTCAGGGTCGTGCTGCTGGTTTGTCAGGGTCGTGCTGCTGGTTTGTCAGTGTCAGGCTGCTGCTGGTTTGTCAGTGTCAGGCTGCTGCTGGTTTGTCAGTGTCAGGCTGCTGCTGGTTTGTCAGTGTCAGGCTGCTGCTGGTTTGTCAGGGTCAGGCTGCTGCTGGTTTGTCAGGGTCAGGCTGCTGCTGGTTTGTCAGGGTCAGGCTGCTGCTGGTTTGTCAGGGTCAGGCTGCTGCTGGTTTGTCAGGGTCAGGCTGCTGCTGGTTTGTCAGGGTCAGGCTGCTGCTGGTTTGTCAGGGTCAGGCTGCTGCTGCTTTGTCAGGGTCAGGCTGCTGCTGCTTTGTCAGGGTCAGGCTGCTGCTGCTTTGTCAGGGTCAGGCTGCTGCTGCTTTGTCAGGCTGCTGCTGCTTTGTCAGGCTGCTGCTGCTTTGTCAGGCTGCTGCTTTGTCAGGGTCAGGCTGCTGCTTTGTCAGGGTCAGGCTGCTGCTTTGTCAGGCTGCTGCTTTGTCAGGGTCAGGCTGCTGCTTTGTCAGGCTGCTGCTGGTTTGTCAGGGTGCTGCTGGTTTGTCAGGGTGCTGCTGGTTTGTCAGGGTGCTGCTGGTTTGTCAGGGTGCTGCTGGTTTGTCAGGGTGCTGGTTTGTCAGGCTGCTTGTTTGTCAGGCTGCTGGTTTGTCAGGCTGCTGGTTTGTCAGGCTGCTGGTTTGTCAGGCTGCTGGTTTGTCAGGCTGCTGGTTTGTCAGGCTGCTGGTTTGTCAGTGTCAGGCTGCTGGTTTGTCAGGCTGCTGGTTTGTCAGGCTGCTGCTGGTTTGTCAGGGTGCTGCTGGTTTGTCAGGGTGCTGCTGGTTTGTCAGGGTGCTGCTGGTTTGTCAGGGTGCTGCTGGTTTGTCAGGGTGCTGCTGGTTTGTCAGGGTGCTGCTGCTTTGTCAGGCTGCTGCTGCTGCTTTGTCCGGGTCAGGCTGCTGCTGCTTTGTCCGTGTCAGGCTACTGCTGCTTTGTCCGTGTCAGGCTGCTGCTGCTTTGTCCGTGTCAGGCTGCTGCTGCTTTGTCAGGCTGCTGCTGCTTTGTCAGGCTGCTGCTGGTTTGTCAGGCTGCTGCTGGTTTGTCAGGGTCAGGCTGCTGCTTTGTCAGGGTCAGGGTGCTGCTTTGTCAGGGTGCTGCTTTGTCAGGGTGCTGCTTTGTCAGGCTGCGGGTGCTTTGTCAGGCTGCTGCTGCTTTGTCAGGCTGCTGCTGCTTTGTCAGGCTGCTGCTGCTTTGTCAGGCTGCTGCTGGTTTGTCAGGGTCAGGCTGCTGCTGGTTTGTCAGGGTCAGGCTGCTGCTGGTTTGTCAGGGTCAGGCTGCTGCTGGTTTGTCAGGGTCAGGCTGCTGCTGGTTTGTCAGGGTCAGGCTGCTGCTGCTTTGTCAGGGTCAGGCTGCTGCTGCTTTGTCAGGCTGCTGCTGCTTTGTCAGGCTGCTGCTTTGTCAGGCTGCTGCTTTGTCAGGCTGCTGCTTTGTCAGGCTGCTGCTTTGTCAGGCTGCTGCTTTGTCAGGGTCAGGCTGCTGCTTTGTCAGGCTGCTGCTTTGTCAGGCTGCTGCTTTGTCAGGCTGCTGCTTTGTCAGGCTGCTGCTTTGTCAGGCTGCTGCTTTGTCAGGCTGCTGGTTTGTCAGGCTGCTGCTGGTTTGTCAGGCTGCTGCTGGTTTGTCAGGCTGCTGCTGGTTTGTCAGGCTGCTGCTGGTTTGTCAGGCTGCTGCTGCTTTGTCAGGCTGCTGCTGGTTTGTCAGGCTGCTGCTGCTTTGTCAGGCTGCTGCTGCTTTGTCAGGCTGCTGCTGCTTTGTCAGGCTGCTGCTGCTTTGTCAGGCTGCTGCTGCTTTGTCAGGCTGCTGCTGCTTTGTCAGGCTGCTGCTGCTTTGTCAGGCTGCTGCTGCTTTGTCAGGCTGCTGCTGCTTTGTCAGGCTGCGGGTGCTTTGTCAGGCTGCGGGTGCTTTGTCAGGCTGCTGCTGCTTTGTCAGGCTGCTGCTGCTTTGTCAGGCTGCTGCTGCTTTGTCAGGCTGCTGCTGGTTTGTCAGGGTGCTGGTGGTTTGTCAGGGTGCTGGTGGTTTGTCAGGGTCAGGGTGCTGCTTTGTCAGTGTCAGGGTGCTGCTTTGTCAGTGTCAGGGTGCTGCTTTGTCAGTGTCAGGCTGCTGCTTTGTCAGTGTCAGGCTGCTGCTGGTTTGTCAGTGTCAGGCTGCTGCTGGTTTGTCAGGGTCAGGCTGCTGCTGGTTTGTCAGGGTCAGGCTGCTGCTGGTTTGTCAGGGTCAGGCTGCTGCTGCTTTGTCAGGGTCAGGCTGCTGCTGCTTTGTCAGGGTCAGGCTGCTGCTGCTTTGTCAGGGTCAGGCTGCTGCTGCTTTGTCAGGGTCAGGCTGCTGCTGCTTTGTCAGGCTGCTGCTGCTTTGTCAGGCTGCTGCTGCTTTGTCAGTGTCAGGCTGCTGCTGCTTTGTCAGTGTCAGGCTGCTGCTGCTTTGTCAGTGTCAGGCTGCTGCTGCTTTGTCAGTGTCAGGCTGCTGCTGCTTTGTCAGTGTCAGGGTGCTGCTGCTTTGTCAGTGTCAGGCTGCTGCTGGTTTGTCAGGGTCAGGCTGCTGCTGGTTTGTCAGGGTCAGGCTGCTGCTGGTTTGTCAGGGTCAGGCTGCTGCTGGTTTGTCAGGGTCAGGCTGCTGCTGGTTTGTCAGGGTCAGGCTGCTGCTGGTTTGTCAGGGTCAGGCTGCTGCTGGTTTGTCAGGGTCAGGCTGCTGCTGGTTTGTCAGTGTCAGGCTGCTGCTGGTTTGTCAGTGTCAGGGTGCTGCTTGTTTGTCAGTGTCAGGGTGCTGCTTGTTTGTCAGTGTCAGGGTGCTGCTTGTTTGTCAGTGTCAGGGTGCTGCTTGTTTGTCAGTGTCAGGGTGCTGCTTGTTTGTCAGTGTCAGGGTGCTGCTTGTTTGTCAGTGTCAGGGTGCTGCTTGTTTGTCAGTGTCAGGGTGCTGCTTGTTTGTCAGTGTCAGGGTGCTGCTTGTTTGTCAGTGTCAGGGTGCTGCTTGTTTGTCAGTGTCAGGGTGCTGCTTGTTTGTCAGTGTCAGGGTGCTGCTTGTTTGTCAGTGTCAGGGTGCTGCTTGTTTGTCAGTGTCAGGGTGCTGCTTGTTTGTCAGTGTCAGGGTGCTGCTTGTTTGTCAGTGTCAGGGTGCTGCTTGTTTGTCAGTGTCAGGCTGCTGCTTGTTTGTCAGTGTCAGGCTGCTGCTTGTTTGTCAGTGTCAGGCTGCTGCTTGTTTGTCAGTGTCAGGGTGCTGCTTGTTTGTCAGTGTCAGGGTGCTGCTGGTTTGTCAGGCTGCTGCTGGTTTGTCAGGCTGCTGCTGGTTTGTCAGGCTGCTGCTGGTTTGTCAGGCTGCTGCTGGTTTGTCAGGCTGCTGCTGGTTTGTCAGGCTGCTGCTGGTTTGTCAGGCTGCTGGTTTGTCAGGCTGCTGGTTTGTCAGGCTGCTGGTTTGTCAGGCTGCTGGTTTGTCAGGCTGCTGGTTTGTCAGGCTGCTGGTTTGTCAGGCTGCTGGTTTGTCAGGCTGCTGGTTTGTCAGGCTGCTGGTTTGTCAGTGTCAGGGTGCTGCTTTGTCAGTGTCAGGGTGCTGCTTTGTCAGTGTCAGGGTGCTGCTTTGTCAGGGTCAGGCTGCTGCTGGTTTGTCAGTGTCAGGCTGCTGCTGGTTTGTCAGGCTGCTGCTGGTTTGTCAGGCTGCTGCTTGTTTGTCAGGCTGCTGCTTGTTTGTCAGGCTGCTGCTTGTTTGTCAGGGTGCTGCTGGTTTGTCAGGCTGCTGCTGCTTTGTCAGGCTGCTGCTGCTTTGTCAGGCTGCTGCTGCTTTGTCAGGGTGCTGCTGCTTTGTCAGGGTGCTTTGTCAGTGTCAGGCTGCTGCTGGTTTGTCAGGCTGCTGCTGGTTTGTCAGGCTGCTGCTGGTTTGTCAGGCTGCTGCTGGTTTGTCAGGCTGCTGCTGGTTTGTCAGGCTGCTGCTGGTTTGTCAGGCTGCTGCTGGTTTGTCAGTGTCAGGCTGCTGCTGGTTTGTCAGTGTCAGGCTGCTGCTGGTTTGTCAGTGTCAGGCTGCTGCTGGTTTGTCAGTGTCAGGCTGCTGCTGGTTTGTCAGGCTGCTGCTGCTTTGTCAGGGTGCTGCTTGTTTGTCAGGGTGCTGCTTGTTTGTCAGGCTGCTGCTGGTTTGTCAGGGTGCTGCTGGTTTGTCAGGGTGCTGCTGGTTTGTCAGGGTGCTGCTTGTTTGTCAGGGTGCTGCTTGTTTGTCAGGGTGCTGCTGGTTTGTCAGGCTGCTGCTGGTTTGTCAGGCTGCTGCTGGTTTGTCAGTGTCAGGCTGCTGCTGGTTTGTCAGTGTCAGGGTGCTGCTTGTTTGTCAGTGTCAGGGTGCTGCTTGTTTGTCAGTGTCAGGGTGCTGCTTGTTTGTCAGGGTGCTGCTTTGTCAGGCTGCTGCTTTGTCAGTGTCAGGCTGCTGCTGGTTTGTCAGGGTGCTGCTTGTTTGTCAGGGTGCTGCTGGTTTGTCAGGGTGCTGCTGGTTTGTCAGGGTGCTGCTGGTTTGTCAGGGTGCTGCTGGTTTGTCAGGGTGCTGCTGGTTTGTCAGGGTGCTGCTGGTTTGTCAGGGTGCTGCTGGTTTGTCAGGGTGCTGCTGGTTTGTCAGGGTGCTGCTGGTTTGTCAGGGTGCTGCTGGTTTGTCAGTGTCAGGCTGCTGCTTGTTTGTCAGTGTCAGGCTGCTGCTGGTTTGTCAGTGTCAGGCTGCTGCTGGTTTGTCAGTGTCAGGCTGCTGCTGGTTTGTCAGTGTCAGGCTGCTGCTGGTTTGTCAGTGTCAGGCTGCTGCTGGTTTGTCAGGGTCAGGCTGCTGCTGGTTTGTCAGGGTCAGGCTGCTGCTGGTTTGTCAGGGTCAGGCTGCTGCTGGTTTGTCAGGGTCAGGCTGCTGCTGGTTTGTCAGGGTCAGGCTGCTGCTGGTTTGTCAGGGTCAGGCTGCTGCTGGTTTGTCAGGGTCAGGCTGCTGCTGGTTTGTCAGGGTCAGGCTGCTGCTGGTTTGTCAGGGTCAGGCTGCTGCTGGTTTGTCAGGGTCAGGCTGCTGCTGGTTTGTCAGGGTCAGGCTGCTGCTGGTTTGTCAGGGTCAGGCTGCTGCTGGTTTGTCAGGGTCAGGCTGCTGCTGGTTTGTCAGGGTCAGGCGGGTGCTGGTTTGTCAGGGTCAGGCGGGTGCTGGTTTGTCAGGGTCAGGCGGGTGCTGGTTTGTCAGGCGGGTGCTGGTTTGTCAGGCGGGTGCTGGTTTGTCAGGCGGGTGCTGGTTTGTCAGGCTGGTGCTGGTTTGTCAGGCTGGTGCTGGTTTGTCAGGCTGGTGCTGGTTTGTCAGGCTGGTGCTGGTTTGTCAGGCTGCTGCTGGTTTGTCAGTGTCAGGCTGCTGCTGGTTTGTCAGTGTCAGGCTGCTGCTGGTTTGTCAGTGTCAGGCTGCTGCTTTGTCAGTGTCAGGCTGCTGCTGCTTTGTCAGTGTCAGGCTGCTGCTGCTTTGTCAGTGTCAGGCTGCTGCTGCTTTGTCAGTGTCAGGCTGCTGCTGCTTTGTCAGTGTCAGGCTGCTGCTGCTTTGTCAGTGTCAGGCTGCTGCTGCTTTGTCAGTGTCAGGCTGCTGCTGCTTTGTCAGTGTCAGGCTGCTGCTGCTTTGTCAGTGTCAGGCTGCTGCTGCTTTGTCAGTGTCAGGCTGCTGCTGCTTTGTCAGTGTCAGGCTGCTGCTGCTTTGTCAGTGTCAGGCTGCTGCTGCTTTGTCAGTGTCAGGCTGCTGCTGCTTTGTCAGTGTCAGGCTGCTGCTGCTTTGTCAGTGTCAGGCTGCTGCTGCTTTGTCAGTGTCAGGCTGCTGCTGCTTTGTCAGTGTCAGGCTGCTGCTGCTTTGTCAGTGTCAGGCTGCTGCTGCTTTGTCAGTGTCAGGCTGCTGCTGCTTTGTCAGTGTCAGGCTGCTGCTGCTTTGTCAGTGTCAGGCTGCTGCTGCTTTGTCAGTGTCGTGCTGCTGCTGCTTTGTCAGTGTCGTGCTGCTTGTTTGTCAGTGTCGTGCTGCTTGTTTGTCAGTGTCGTGCTGCTGGTTTGTCAGTGTCGTGCTGCTGGTTTGTCAGTGTCGTGCTGCTGGTTTGTCAGTGTCGGGCTGCTGGTTTGTCAGGGTGGTGCTGCTTGTTTGTCAGGCTGCTGCTGGTTTGTCAGGCTGCTGCTGGTTTGTCAGGCTGCTGCTGGTTTGTCAGGCTGCTGCTGGTTTGTCAGGCTGCTGCTGGTTTGTCAGGCTGCTGCTGGTTTGTCAGGCTGCTGCTGGTTTGTCAGGCTGCTGCTGGTTTGTCAGGCTGCTGCTGGTTTGTCAGGCTGCTGCTGGTTTGTCAGGCTGCTGCTGGTTTGTCAGGCTGCTGCTGGTTTGTCAGGGTGCTGCTGGTTTGTCAGGCTGCTGCTGCTTTGTCAGGGTGCTGCTGCTTTGTCAGGGTGCTGCTGCTTTGTCAGGGTGCTGCTGCTTTGTCAGGGTGCTGCTGCTTTGTCAGGGTGCTGCTTTGTCAGGGTGCTGCTTTGTCAGGGTGCTGCTTTGTCAGGCTGCTGCTGCTTTGTCAGGCTGCTGCTGCTTTGTCAGGGTGCTGCTTTGTCAGGCTGCTGCTGCTTTGTCAGGCTGCTGCTGGTTTGTCAGGCTGCTGCTGGTTTGTCAGGCTGCTGCTGGTTTGTCAGGCTGCTGCTGGTTTGTCAGGCTGCTGCTGGTTTGTCAGGCTGCTGCTTGTTTGTCAGGCTGCTGCTTGTTTGTCAGGCTGCTGCTTGTTTGTCAGGCTGCTGCTGGTTTGTCAGTGTCAGGCTGCTGCTGGTTTGTCAGTGTCAGGCTGCTGCTGGTTTGTCAGTGTCAGGCTGCTGCTGGTTTGTCAGGCTGCTGCTGGTTTGTCAGGCTGCTGCTGGTTTGTCAGGCTGCTGCTGGTTTGTCAGGCTGCTGCTGGTTTGTCAGGCTGCTGCTGGTTTGTCAGGGTCAGGCAGCTGGTTTGTCAGGGTCAGGCTGCTGGTTTGTCAGGGTCAGGCAGCTGGTTTGTCAGGGTCAGGCTGCTGGTTTGTCAGGGTCAGGCTGCTGGTTTGTCAGGCTGCTGGTTTGTCAGGGTGCTGCTTGTTTGTCAGGGTGCTGCTGGTTTGTCAGGCTGCTGCTGGTTTGTCAGGCTGCTGCTGGTTTGTCAGGCTGCTGCTGGTTTGTCAGGCTGCTGCTGGTTTGTCAGGCTGCTGCTGGTTTGTCAGGCTGCTGCTGGTTTGTCAGGCTGCTGCTGGTTTGTCAGGCTGCTGCTGGTTTGTCAGGCTGCTGCTGGTTTGTCAGGCTGCTGCTGGTTTGTCAGGCTGCTGCTGGTTTGTCAGGCTGCTGCTGGTTTGTCAGGCTGCTGCTGGTTTGTCAGTGTCAGGCTGCTGCTGGTTTGTCAGTGTCAGGCTGCTGCTGGTTTGTCAGGGTCAGGCTGCTGGTGGTTTGTCAGGGTCAGGCTGCTGCTGGTTTGTCAGTGTCAGGCTGCTGCTGGTTTGTCAGTGTCAGGCTGCTGCTGGTTTGTCAGTGTCAGGCTGCTGCTGGTTTGTCAGTGTCAGGCTGCTGCTGGTTTGTCAGGCTGCTGCTGGTTTATCAGGCTGCTGCTGGTTTATCAGGCGGCTGCTGGTTTGTCAGGGTCAGGCTGCTGGTTTGTCAGGGTCAGGCTGCTGGTTTGTCAGGGTCAGGCTGCTGGTTTGTCAGGGTCAGGCTGCTGGTTTGTCAGGGTCAGGCTGCTGGTTTGTCAGGGTCAGGCTGCTGGTTTGTCAGGCGGGTGCTGGTTTGTCAGGCTGGTGCTGGTTTGTCAGGCTGGTGCTGGTTTGTCAGGCTGGTGCTGGTTTGTCAGGCTGGTGCTGGTTTGTCAGGCTGGTGCTGGTTTGTCAGGCTGGTGCTGGTTTGTCAGGCTGGTGCTGGTTTGTCAGGCTGGTGCTGGTTTGTCAGGCTGGTGCTGGTTTGTCAGGCTGGTGCTGGTTTGTCAGGCTGGTGCTGGTTTGTCAGGGTCAGGCTGCTGGTTTGTCAGGGTCAGGCTGCTGCTTTGTCAGGGTCAGGCTGCTGCTTTGTCAGGGTCAGGCTGCTGCTTTGTCAGGGTGCTGCTTTGTCAGGCTGCTGCTTTGTCAGTGTCAGGCTGCTGCTTTGTCAGTGTCAGGCTGCTGCTTTGTCAGTGTCAGGCTGCTGCTTTGTCAGTGTCAGGCTGCTGCTTTGTCAGTGTCAGGCTGCTGCTTTGTCAGTGTCAGGCTGCTGCTTTGTCAGTGTCAGGCTGCTGCTTTGTCAGTGTCAGGCTGCTGCTTTGTCAGGGTCAGGCTGCTGCTTTGTCAGGGTCAGGCTGCTGCTTTGTCAGGGTCAGGCTGCTGCTGGTTTGTCAGGGTCAGGCTGCTGCTGGTTTGTCAGGCTGCTGCTGGTTTGTCAGGCTGCTGCTGGTTTGTCAGGCTGCTGCTGGTTTGTCAGGCTGCTGCTGGTTTGTCAGTGTCAGGCTGCTGCTGGTTTGTCAGTGTCAGGCTGCTGCTGGTTTGTCAGTGTCAGGCTGCTGCTGGTTTGTCAGGCTGCTGCTGGTTTGTCAGGCTGCTGCTGGTTTGTCAGGCTGCTGCTGGTTTGTCAGGCTGCTGCTGGTTTGTCAGGCTGCTGCTGGTTTGTCAGGCTGCTGCTGGTTTGTCAGGCTGCTGCTGGTTTGTCAGGCTGCTGCTGGTTTGTCAGGCTGCTGCTGGTTTGTCAGGGTCAGGCTGCTGCTGGTTTGTCAGTGTCAGGCTGCTGCTGGTTTGTCAGTGTCAGGCTGCTGCTGGTTTGTCAGTGTCAGGCTGCTGCTGGTTTGTCAGTGTCAGGCTGCTGCTGGTTTGTCAGTGTCAGGCTGCTGCTGGTTTGTCAGTGTCAGGCTGCTGCTGGTTTGTCAGTGTCAGGCTGCTGCTGGTTTGTCAGGCTGCTGCTGGTTTGTCAGGCTGCTGCTTTGTCAGGCTGCTGCTGCTTTGTCAGTGTCAGGCTGCTGCTGCTTTGTCAGTGTCAGGCTGCTGCTGCTTTGTCAGTGTCAGGCTGCTGCTGGTTTGTCAGTGTCAGGCTGCTGCTGGTTTGTCAGTGTCAGGCTGCTGCTTTGTCAGTGTCAGGCTGCTGCTTTGTCAGTGTCAGGCTGCTGCTGGTTTGTCAGTGTCAGGCTGCTGCTGGTTTGTCAGTGTCAGGCTGCTGCTGGTTTGTCAGGCGGCTGCTGCTTTGTCAGGCGGCTGCTGCTTTGTCAGGCTGCTGCTGCTTTGTCAGGCTGCTGCTTTGTCAGTGTCAGGCTGCTGCTGGTTTGTCAGTGTCAGGCTGCTGCTGCTTTGTCAGTGTCAGGCTGCTGCTGCTTTGTCAGTGTCAGGCTGCTGCTGCTTTGTCAGTGTCAGGCTGCTGCTGCTTTGTCAGTGTCAGGCTGCTGCTGCTTTGTCAGTGTCAGGCTGCTGCTGCTTTGTCAGGGTGCTGCTGGTTTGTCAGTGTCAGGCTGCTGCTTTGTCAGTGTCAGGCTGCTGCTTTGTCAGTGTCAGGCTGCTGCTTTGTCAGGCTGCTGCTTTGTCAGGCTGCTGCTTTGTCAGGCTGCTGCTTTGTCAGGCTGCTGCTTTGTCAGGCTGCTGCTTTGTCAGGCTGCTGCTTTGTCAGGCTGCTGCTTTGTCAGGCTGCTGCTTTGTCAGTGTCAGGCTGCTGCTTTGTCAGTGTCAGGCTGCTGCTTTGTCAGTGTCAGGCTGCTGCTTTGTCAGTGTCAGGCTGCTGCTTTGTCAGGCTGCTGCTTTGTCAGGCTGCTGGTTTGTCAGGCTGCTGGTTTGTCAGGCTGCTGGTTTGTCAGGCTGCTGGTTTGTCAGGGTGCTGGTTTGTCAGTGTCAGGCTGCTGGTTTGTCAGGCTGCTGGTTTGTCAGGCTGCTGGTTTGTCAGGGTGCTGGTTTGTCAGTGTCAGGCTGCTGCTTTGTCAGGGTCAGGCTGCTGCTTTGTCAGGGTCAGGCTGCTGCTTTGTCAGTGTCAGGCTGCTGCTTTGTCAGGGTGCTGCTGGTTTGTCAGGGTCAGGCTGCTGCTTTGTCAGGGTCAGGCTGCTGCTTTGTCAGTGTCAGGCTGCTGGTTTGTCAGGGTGCTGCTGGTTTGTCAGTGTCAGGCTGCTGCTGCTTTGTCAGGGTGCTGCTTTGTCAGGCTGCTGCTTTGTCAGGCTGCTGCTTTGTCAGGCTGCTGCTTTGTCAGGCTGCTGCTTTGTCAGGCTGCTGCTTTGTCAGGCTGCTGCTTTGTCAGGCTGCTGCTTTGTCAGGCTGCTGCTTTGTCAGTGTCAGGCTGCTGCTTTGTCAGGCTGCTGCTTTGTCAGGGTGCTGCTTGTTTGTCAGGGTGCTGCTGGTTTGTCAGGCTGCTGCTGGTTTGTCAGGCTGCTGCTGGTTTGTCAGGCTGCTGCTGGTTTGTCAGGCTGCTGCTGGTTTGTCAGGGTGCTGCTTGTTTGTCAGGGTGCTGCTGGTTTGTCAGGCTGCTGCTGGTTTGTCAGGCTGCTGCTGGTTTGTCAGGCTGCTGCTGGTTTGTCAGGCTGCTGCTGGTTTGTCAGGCTGCTGCTGGTTTGTCAGGCTGCTGCTGGTTTGTCAGGCTGCTGCTGGTTTGTCAGTGTCAGGCTGCTGCTGGTTTGTCAGGCTGCTGCTGGTTTGTCAGGCTGCTGCTTGTTTGTCAGGCTGCTGCTTGTTTGTCAGGCTGCTGCTTGTTTGTCAGGCTGCTGCTTGTTTGTCAGGCTGCTGCTTGTTTGTCAGGCTGCTGCTTGTTTGTCAGGCTGCTGCTTGTTTGTCAGGCTGCTGCTTGTTTGTCAGGCTGCTGCTTGTTTGTCAGGCTGCTGCTGGTTTGTCAGGCTGCTGCTTTGTCAGTGTCAGGCTGCTGGTTTGTCAGGCTGCTGCTTTGTCAGTGTCAGGCTGCTGGTTTGTCAGGCTGCTGCTTTGTCAGTGTCAGGCTGCTGCTTTGTCAGTGTCAGGCTGCTGCTTTGTCAGTGTCAGGCTGCTGCTTTGTCAGGCTGCTGCTTTGTCAGGCTGCTGCTTTGTCAGGCTGCTGCTGCTTTGTCAGGCTGCTGCTGCTTTGTCAGTGTCAGGCTGCTGCTGCTTTGTCAGTGTCAGGCTGCTGCTGCTTTGTCAGTGTCAGGCTGCTGCTGCTTTGTCAGTGTCAGGCTGCTGCTGCTTTGTCAGTGTCAGGCTGCTGCTGCTTTGTCAGTGTCAGGCTGCTGCTGCTTTGTCAGTGTCAGGCTGCTGCTGCTTTGTCAGTGTCAGGCTGCTGCTGCTTTGTCAGTGTCAGGCTGCTGCTGCTTTGTCAGTGTCAGGCTGCTGCTGGTTTGTCAGTGTCAGGCTGCTGCTGGTTTGTCAGTGTCAGGCTGCTGCTGGTTTGTCAGTGTCAGGCTGCTGCTGGTTTGTCAGGGTGCTGCTGCTTTGTCAGGGTGCTGCTGGTTTGTCAGGGTCAGGCTGCTGGTTTGTCAGGGTCAGGCTGCTGGTTTGTCAGGGTCAGGCTGCTGGTTTGTCAGGGTCAGGCTGCTGGTTTGTCAGGGTCAGGCTGCTGGTTTGTCAGGGTCAGGCTGCTGGTTTGTCAGGGTCAGGCTGCTGGTTTGTCAGGGTCAGGCTGCTGGTTTGTCAGGGTCAGGCTGCTGGTTTGTCAGGGTCAGGCTGCTGGTTTGTCAGGGTCAGGCTGCTGGTTTGTCAGGGTCAGGCTGCTGGTTTGTCAGTGTCAGGCTGCTGCTTTGTCAGTGTCAGGCTGCTGCTTTGTCAGTGTCAGGCTGCTGCTTTGTCAGTGTCAGGCTGCTGCTTTGTCAGTGTCAGGCTGCTGCTTTGTCAGTGTCAGGCTGCTGCTTTGTCAGTGTCAGGCTGCTGCTTTGTCAGGCTGCTGCTGCTTTGTCAGGCTGCTGCTGCTTTGTCAGGCTGCTGCTGCTTTGTCAGGCTGCTGCTGCTTTGTCAGGGTCAGGCTGCTGCTGGTTTGTCAGGGTCAGGCTGCTGCTGGTTTGTCAGTGTCAGGCTGCTGCTGGTTTGTCAGTGTCAGGCTGCTGCTGGTTTGTCAGTGTCAGGCTGCTGCTGGTTTGTCAGTGTCAGGCTGCTGCTGGTTTGTCAGTGTCAGGCTGCTGCTGGTTTGTCAGTGTCAGGCTGCTGCTGGTTTGTCAGTGTCAGGCTGCTGCTGGTTTGTCAGTGTCAGGCTGCTGCTGGTTTGTCAGTGTCAGGCTGCTGCTGGTTTGTCAGTGTCAGGCTGCTGCTGGTTTGTCAGGCTGCTGCTGGTTTGTCAGGCTGCTGCTGGTTTGTCAGGCTGCTGCTTTGTCAGGGTCAGGCTGCTGCTTTGTCAGGGTCAGGCTGCTGCTTTGTCAGGGTCAGGCTGCTGCTTTGTCAGGGTCAGGCTGCTGCTTTGTCAGGGTCAGGCTGCTGCTTTGTCAGGCTGCTGCTGGTTTGTCAGGCTGCTGGTTTGTCAGGCTGCTGGTTTGTCAGGCTGCTGGTTTGTCAGTGTCAGGCTGCTGGTTTGTCAGTGTCAGGCTGCTGGTTTGTCAGTGTCAGGCTGCTGGTTTGTCAGTGTCAGGGTGCTGCTGGTTTGTCAGTGTCAGGGTGCTGCTGGTTTGTCAGTGTCAGGCTGCTGCTGGTTTGTCAGTGTCAGGCTGCTGCTGGTTTGTCAGGGTCAGGCTGCTGCTGGTTTGTCAGGGTCAGGCTGCTGCTGGTTTGTCAGGGTCAGGCTGCTGCTGGTTTGTCAGGGTCAGGCTGCTGCTGGTTTGTCAGGGTCAGGCTGCTGCTGGTTTGTCAGGGTCAGGCTGCTGCTGGTTTGTCAGGGTCAGGCTGCTGCTTTGTCAGGCTGCTGCTTTGTCAGGGTCAGGCTGCTGCTTTGTCAGGGTCAGGCTGCTGCTTTGTCAGGCTGCTGCTTTGTCAGGCTGCTGCTTTGTCAGGCTGCTGCTTTGTCAGGCTGCTGCTTTGTCAGGCTGCTGCTGCTTTGTCAGGCTGCTGCTGGTTTGTCAGGCTGCTGCTGGTTTGTCAGGCTGCTGCTGGTTTGTCAGGCTGCTGCTGGTTTGTCAGGCTGCTGCTGGTTTGTCAGGCTGCTGCTGGTTTGTCAGGCTGCTGCTGGTTTGTCAGGCTGCTGGTGGTTTGTCAGGCTGCTGGTGGTTTGTCAGGCTGCTGGTGGTTTGTCAGGCTGCTGCTGGTTTGTCAGGCTGCTGCTGGTTTGTCAGGCTGCTGCTGGTTTGTCAGGCTGCTGCTGGTTTGTCAGGCTGCTGCTGGTTTGTCAGGCTGCTGCTGGTTTGTCAGGCTGCTGCTGGTTTGTCAGGCTGCTGCTGGTTTGTCAGGCTGCTGCTGGTTTGTCAGGCTGCTGCTGGTTTGTCAGGCTGCTGCTGGTTTGTCAGGCTGCTGCTGGTTTGTCAGGCTGCTGCTGGTTTGTCAGGGTCAGGCTGCTGCTGGTTTGTCAGGGTCAGGCTGCTGCTGGTTTGTCAGGGTCAGGCTGCTGCTGGTTTGTCAGTGTCAGGCTGCTGCTGGTTTGTCAGGCTGCTGCTGGTTTGTCAGGCTGCTGCTGGTTTGTCAGGCTGCTGCTGGTTTGTCAGGCTGCTGCTGGTTTGTCAGGGTCAGGGTGCTGCTGGTTTGTCAGGGTCAGGCTGCTGCTGGTTTGTCAGGGTCAGGCTGCTGCTGGTTTGTCAGGGTCAGGCTGCTGCTGGTTTGTCAGGGTCAGGCTGCTGCTGCTTTGTCAGGGTCAGGCTGCTGCTGCTTTGTCAGGGTCAGGCTGCTGCTGGTTTGTCAGGGTCAGGCTGCTGCTGGTTTGTCAGGGTCAGGCTGCTGCTGGTTTGTCAGGCTGCTGCTGGTTTGTCAGGCTGCTGCTGGTTTGTCAGGCTGCTGCTGGTTTGTCAGGCTGCTGCTGGTTTGTCAGGGTCAGGCTGGTTTGTCAGGGTCAGGCTGGTTTGTCAGGGTCAGGCTGGTTTGTCAGGCTGCTGCTGGTTTGTCAGGGTCAGGCTGGTTTGTCAGGCTGCTGCTGGTTTGTCAGGCTGCTGCTGGTTTGTCAGGCTGCTGCTGGTTTGTCAGGGTGCTGCTGGTTTGTCAGGGTCAGGCTGCTGCTGGTTTGTCAGGGTCAGGCTGCTGCTGGTTTGTCAGGGGGCTGCTGGTTTGTCAGGGGGCTGCTGGTTTGTCAGGGGGCTGCTGGTTTGTCAGGGGGCTGCTGGTTTGTCAGGGTGCTGCTGGTTTGTCAGGGTGCTGCTGGTTTGTCAGGGTCAGGCTGCTGCTGGTTTGTCAGGGTCAGGCTGCTGCTGGTTTGTCAGGGTCAGGCTGCTGCTGGTTTGTCAGTTTCAGGCTGCTGGTTTGTCAGGGTCAGGCTGCTGGTTTGTCAGGGTCAGGCTGCTGGTTTGTCAGGGTCAGGCTGCTGGTTTGTCAGGGTCAGGCTGCTGGTTTGTCAGGGTCAGGCTGCTGGTTTGTCAGGGTCAGGCTGCTGGTTTGTCAGGCTGCTGGTTTGTCAGTGTCAGGCTGCTGCTGCTTTGTCAGGGTGCTGCTTTGTCAGGGTGCTGCTTTGTCAGGGTGCTGCTTTGTCAGGGTGCTGCTTTGTCAGGGTGCTGCTTTGTCAGGGTGCTGCTTTGTCAGGGTGCTGCTTTGTCAGGCTGCTGCTTTGTCAGTGTCAGGCTGCTGCTTTGTCAGTGTCAGGCTGCTGCTTTGTCAGTGTCAGGCTGCTGCTTTGTCAGTGTCAGGCTGCTGGTTTGTCAGTGTCAGGCTGCTGGTTTGTCAGTGTCAGGCTGCTGCTTTGTCAGTGTCAGGCTGCTGCTTTGTCAGTGTCAGGCTGCTGCTGGTTTGTCAGGCTGCTGGTTTGTCAGTGTCAGGCTGCTGCTGGTTTGTCAGGGTGCTGCTGGTTTGTCAGGGTGCTGCTGGTTTGTCAGGGTGCTGCTGGTTTGTCAGGGTGCTGCTGGTTTGTCAGGGTGCTGCTGGTTTGTCAGGGTGCTGCTGGTTTGTCAGGGGGCTGCTGGTTTGTCAGGGGGCTGCTGGTTTGTCAGTGTCAGGCTGCTGCTGGTTTGTCAGTGTCAGGCTGCTGCTGGTTTGTCAGTGTCAGGCTGCTGCTGCTTTGTCAGTGTCAGGCTGCTGCTGCTTTGTCAGTGTCAGGCTGCTGCTGCTTTGTCAGTGTCAGGCTGCTGCTGCTTTGTCAGTGTCAGGCTGCTGCTGCTTTGTCAGTGTCAGGCTGCTGCTGCTTTGTCAGTGTCAGGCTGCTGCTGCTTTGTCTGTCAGTGTCAGGCTGCTGCTGCTTTGTCTGTCAGTGTCAGGCTGCTGCTGCTTTGTCTGTCAGTGTCAGGCTGCTGCTGCTTTGTCTGTCAGTGTCAGGCTGCTGCTGCTTTGTCTGTCAGTGTCAGGCTGCTGCTGCTTTGTCTGTCAGTGTCAGGCTGCTGCTGCTTTGTCTGTCAGTGTCAGGCTGCTGCTGCTTTGTCTGTCAGTGTCAGGCTGCTGCTGCTTTGTCTGTCAGTGTCAGGCTGCTGCTGCTTTGTCTGTCAGTGTCAGGCTGCTGCTGCTTTGTCTGTCAGTGTCAGGCTGCTGCTGCTTTGTCTGTCAGTGTCAGGCTGCTGCTGCTTTGTCTGTCAGTGTCAGGCTGCTGCTGCTTTGTCTGTCAGTGTCAGGCTGCTGCTGCTTTGTCTGTCAGTGTCAGGCTGCTGCTGCTTTGTCTGTCAGTGTCAGGCTGCTGCTGCTTTGTCTGTCAGTGTCAGGCTGCTGCTGCTTTGTCTGTCAGTGTCAGGCTGCTGCTGCTTTGTCTGTCAGTGTCAGGCTGCTGCTGCTTTGTCTGTCAGTGTCAGGCTGCTGCTGCTTTGTCAGGGTGCTGCTTTGTCAGGCTGCTGCTGCTTTGTCAGGGTGCTGCTTTGTCAGGGTGCTGCTTTGTCAGGGTGCTGCTTTGTCAGGGTGCTGCTTTGTCAGGGTGCTGCTTTGTCAGGGTGCTGCTTTGTCAGGGTGCTGCTTTGTCAGGGTGCTGCTTTGTCAGGGTGCTGCTTTGTCAGTGTCAGGGTGCTGCTTTGTCAGGGTGCTGGTTTGTCAGGGTGCTGGTTTGTCAGGCTGCTGGTTTGTCAGGCTGCTGGTTTGTCAGGGTCAGGCTGCTGGTTTGTCAGGCTGCTGGTTTGTCAGTGTCAGGCTGCTGCTGCTTTGTCAGGGTCAGGCTGCTGCTGCTTTGTCAGGGTCAGGCTGCTGCTGCTTTGTCAGGGTCAGGCTGCTGCTGGTTTGTCAGGGTGCTGCTGGTTTGTCAGTGTCAGGCTGCTGCTGCTTTGTCAGGGTGCAGCTTTGTCAGGGTGCTGCTGGTTTGTCAGGGTCAGGCTGCTGGTTTGTCAGGGTGCTGCTTTTGTCAGCTCTAACATGGGAAGTCTAAATTGAGACCACTCTATACTGGAAAAAAAATCTGCTTGTTTAAAGCTGGTTTTGCTGGCAGAAAGGTACGCTGAGCGTCAGGTTGCTTCCAGGTTCTAAGTACGCAAGTGTACTTATATGGTGAAACGGGAGACACTGAGAAAGGCCAGAAAGCAGCCAGGTAAAGGGTGGAAACGACTTCCCAATGCTTGAGATGCCCGTTCACTTATCCGACAGTGCCTCATGAATCATGACCTCAAGTGACCTGTACTTGGTGGAAACGTTAAGTGCAGGTGTGAGGTGCACTGCTAGGACAGTTCATAACAGGCTCATAGAAGCAGGGCTGAAGTCCCATAAAGCAAGGAAGAAGCCCTTCATTAATGAGAAGCAGGAAAGAACCAGGCTGCAGTTTGCAAAAGAAAAAAAAAACATTATTCACAGATCCATACCCATAAAGGAGAACTGAGTGAAACAAAAATTGGTGCTATGGTCTCTAACTTTTTTCCATAGTTATATGTAATGAATGGGGAAAGGCGGGGGGGTTGAATATGCTGTGTCAGGCCTTGACCCATCTGGAATCACAGGCTAGGAGGCTTTGTTACAGAAAGGGAGAGTGTCCCCATACACTGAGATACTTCGACTGAGCCCAGCTAAGGGACTCCTGATGAGTGAGCACGGGAAGCTGTATGGTGGTTGTTCCTGTGTAGCCTGACTCAGAGTCTACAGCTTGATGGGACCAGCCCATCAAGTAAAGGTTTCAGCACCACGGACAGTGACCTGTGTTAAACTGACCTCAGGTTCCTACATTGGCTCTATGGAATTTTCTGTAAATAATTAAATGCCACTGGCCCCCTACATGCGGAAATGTTTCCCCCTCCCCCAGACTTCTTCAGAGAGCTTTGGAGGACATTGTCTGCACGCTACCAGAGGCAACTAAGAATGTGCTTGAGTTGGGAGGAGGCAGTAGTCCCCATTTTTCCCTCCTGCTGTAGAGGGTCATCGGGAGGAGGTGGGTTTGCTGCTCTCTTTCGTGTCTCCTCAGCAGGTGGCTCTTAGAGATTTGTCTGAGAAAGGTCTGTTCCAGGTTTGTGTTAAAGTGCTGCATTTTCGGGCACTGAGTGGACTGGCAGATTCTAGGTGGTCAGGTTTGTTGAGGCCTGGATCTTCCCCGCAGGGATGTTGGAGGTCCCTGTACAAGCCCCCCATTGAGAAGCACACGGTGGATCTTCAGTGGCAGATTGTGCACGGGGCAGTGGCCACAAACAGCTGATGCACATTGATTCCACAGGGTGGGAATTGGTTTTCTTAGCTAATCTGTTTCTTTAAAACAAAGAAATGGATTGTTTACTTGTGTCTTTTATTCTACATCATAGATAATGCGAACCTTCATATAAGTAAGAGGTAATATTTTGCTCAGTATCAGTTCAAGTTCAAATACTTCAGGTTTTTTATTTGGCAAAACACATAAAATTGTTCAGATACTTCAGGTTTTTTATTTGACAAAACACATAAAATTGTCATGCAAAGTCATTGATTTATTTTTAAAACTATTGCACTGTGATACATTTAACATCATATTTTCAGTTCTGCCAAATCTCATATTGACATCTTAGTGGTTTTCCAACGGCTTGTGGTGTCACATGGTGGTCGAAAATGATATTACAGGCTTTTGTTGAAATTACCTTAAAATTCATCTGGAATGTATTGATTTATGCCATAATTAATGATGCAAATTAACACAGATGGGGCCATTTTGACCCCATTTTGATGTTTTTGAAGAGGTAGACGGTCCAGTTGGCTGTATTAGTCAGTCTGCTAAGAAACATGGCGCCAACAAGCCCATGGCCCCTTTTCATGTAAAACTTCGTACAGGAGGCTGTTTGTGCAGATTAGTGCCTTTGTTAGCCTCGGCTCCTGTAAATCATATAAGCACACCCACCACACCCCCAGGAGCATTCCGCGTGCCCCCACCGGCCAACCTGCTTGTCCCCCCCAACCCACAGACCGTCTGTAGTTCTGAAATTTATCCACATGGCTGCTGACCAAGTCTAAGGTAAAATTTCATAAATGAAATTTTCAGTAAAATACATTTTTTTCCTCTAATCTGGGAGACAGTGCAGAATTATTGGAGTCGGTCCTAACTCTGTCAGGCACCTAGGACTCGTATCTCCCTCTGAGAATCTCTTCTAATGCGCTCAGCAGCAGAAATTCTCCATCCTAGATGAGCCTGCAAAGTTCTGTAGAAGTTAAATATACTTTAGTCAAATAAAGGATGAGACAATTTACTTAAAGCATGATACAGTTCATATTGCTCTTCAGGCTTCGTGATAAAATATTAAAATTATGGAGTACAAAGTTGTACAACCCAAATAATACGGATTATTTTCCATCTTAACCCATATTCTAAGCATATTGATTTCTCTTGTAAATTTTACTTTTACAGCAGTATGATTTAAGACACTAACAGCAATTCATTTTTCAACCAGTAATTGTTAATGTGATAGCCTCTGGATCTCCAGCAGAAGGGCTCCTTTCCTCAGCCGGATGTCCTCAAGTTCAGAGTGCTTCTCTGGACTCAGGTCCATGGAGACTGCAGCAGACAGGAAAAGGAGATCGTCAGCGGGTGTGGAGCTCAGCAGGTTGGCCATCTCTGCCAGTTTGGTTGTTGGTTCAACTCCCATGGCAGAGTAATCGTAACATTGTTAAGCCCTTGAGCAAGTCCCTTAGACCCAAGTGCTCTGACCCCAAACTCTCCTCACTTCGGACAAAAGCATATGCTGAATATATGTAATCCCAAAGGGCAGTTACAGAAGACCCCAGGACCGGAGTAACATGGGAAGCAATTACTGATGCCTGGAAGCTTTGGGGCATGCAAATAAACTGCATCCAAAGGCAAATGGCTAATAAAGAATGCTCTGAATGCCAGGCATTCGTCCAGCAGTGAGATCGTAGAGATAATGAATAAAGATAGAAAGTGTGAATAAAGATAAAACATTTTGATTGTATTTGCGAAGCGATGCTGGATGCGCTGAGCTCGCCGGGAAGGTCATGTGGTCCGCATTCCCTCCCCATGCACACGTGATCAGCTCAATCACACCGAAATTGTCGGTTTGCTGCCCTTCAGGGAAACAATCTAAAGGGTGTTACGGGAAAAGTAATCGATGCAAGAGCCAATGATGTTCTCCTGGTGCCTACCCGTGTTTATGTTATCGTTACTGACACAAACAATGATGAACGATAATAAGCATTTATAAGCCATGATGACCGCACCATTAACGTGGAGTTGCACTAACGTCTGTTTTTATAGCTAACCAACAAGTCAACGTCTCACCCTGGTAATGCAACAGCGCCGTTTAAACAATACGTTTACACCGATCAGTGGCCTGTACTACGAATCAGGGTTACTGGCTTATCGGGGTAACTTGACGGATTTAAGGTACCACAGTTTAAATGAATTTCATATTTGTTCATCGGGATGCCTGAATCGGTGCTAATCAGTACTACGATGCCAGTTATGCAATGTAGTTTTGATAAAAACTTTTCTGTCATTTAACATAAGAGGAAAAAAATAATTATACTGTAGTAAAATGGTTTAAAACTGTGACAAATTTTGCCTTTTTTTTACAGTGTATACTTCCAGTCACAAGGTAGCAGATACGGATTTCTGAAATAGCAAAGATAAAGGTCAATGATTAATATCCCTCATCTCTTTTAAAACGATAGGTAAGATGCTGTTTTGCTGGTTTGTCAGGGTCAGGGTTGTCTAGGGTTGGAGTGTAACAGTATTCACGGGAAAGGGGAATGGGATAAAGGGACAAACAGGGTGAGGGCAAGAAGGGAACACCAGTGGACAAAGGGATATTTTTTGTATTTTCATTTTTTTTCCATGTATAATACTGACACTGAACAAATAACCCAGTGCAAAAGACTTTGGGACTGACCACAGCCAAAATAACAAACAAAATCCCCAACTATCAAGTGCGACCCACAGCTAATCTCACCTAAGTGCAAAAGAAAAGGAAACCAAAAGACAAACACTCCACCTCACTCCCTAACCAAATAAACAGAGTCCAACACACACTTGCAAAACAAAATAGCAGTCACTCCCTATGCAGCAATACAATCACACATACATAACTTACACACAAGTCAAAGCAACAAGGGGGCTAGTGAAGACGTAAACCAAAGAAAACCAAGCGGGGAGACAGCAAGCCAAACTGAGGTCGCGGGGGGGACCGGAGCCTGTCCTTGGAACAACAGGCGTAGGCAGGAACCAACCCTGGGCAGGAGTCAACACTCTGCAGGGCGCAAACACTCACAACTCAGATTTGCCAATTAACCTACCCTGCGCACTTTTGGACTGTGGGAGGAAACCGGAGCCCCTGCTGGAAGTCTTTCCCCATTCACCAGATTATATTGCCAGAAGACTGAAAATTGTCTTCTGGAATGTACTAGAGTCAAATACTAGAGTGACATAAAAACAAAAAACAAGTTTGCTTGTAATGAGACGCAAAACAGAAGATTATCTCTTTTTATATTTTGAGAAAACATTTTAACATTTATCCAATTGCAACAATTTTCTAGGAGAAGGGGTGTGTTTTTTGACACAAGTGCCAATATTTTTGGCCATGACTGTAATAGTTATTTGTGATTTGTAATAATTATTTAATTTTATCGATCCATCTACTTACCTACACTAAAAAATGTACTGTTGGATGTAATTAATTTTAAGACTAGTGGTTACATGAAATTACTTTCTAAGAACATTTTATTTTGTAATTCAAATTTTTCTTATTTTTCAAACCAAAAAGTTACAGCACTCTTCAGCCATTCACATTTATCCAAGCGTCGACCCGGGACTCGGTGGGCTGCTGTCTGCCAAAGTGTGCTGTCAAGAACAAAGCAAATTGTTGTTAGGAAGACTATGTAGATAGGATTGCTTATCAGTAAAGTGCTTTAAAAATTAGTGCTACAAACAATACTCAGGACATGCTGGACACGCATCCTCATCTGGGCCTTCAGCCAGCACTCAGAGCTGTCGCTGAAACTGGCCCGACCTGTGTCCCTACAGTCTTGTCTGGGATGTCGCCATCCAGGGTCACGGGGTGGATTCGAAGGAGCTGATGGAATGCTGCCTGGAGATCCATCTGCTGGTTGGACGCCAGGGCAGCATCCCGTGCGGCGCCATGGGCAGAACAGCTGGATCCTTCCTCTGCGGAGTCAGCGCTGGGATAAAAAAAAACACACAAAGTTTTACGGTTATTGTTCAGTGGTGAGGGCTTTGGTTTTGTGTCTTGATGTTGGTAAGTGAATGTTGACAAACGGAAAACATGCCTACCTTGAGTCACCTGCCAGCTTCTTCAGCAGCTTATTGGCCAGCACCACATTCCATGACTTTTATCCGGTAGTGCTTGTCAGCCGTTGCAGTGGAATGCGTGAGGTAATCGGCCACCAAGGACGACTTCTGGTCACTCAAGTCCTTGGTGGCCGTCTCAAAGATGCGCCGGGCCGTTTGGCTGGTGACTGGATCCAGCTTGTATCTAAAATACAAAACGAATAAGATTTATTAATACGTCTCGCACAACACATGACAACATGTATCACTAAATGCTGCTTAATAGTACCTAACCGGGGTTGCTCCCCCCAGAGAGAGTTGCTAGTCCATATCATTTCTCACTTAAAACATGACAGGGCTTTTGGCGTTGGAAAATAACGCATTTACTTAAAATAACACATTGACAAACACAACAAATGTTTTTATCCCTTAAATTATTAAAATAACTAAGGTATTAGTCTAACAAAGTTTTTAAAATGTTTTTGAAGTACGTAGCTAAATACCGCTCACTAGTTCCTGCATCTATTAAATTAATAATGCGCTGGGTGTGTTTTATTGAAAATAAAACTAACAAAATACAACTAAATTATTTTATTAATTAAATCTTATTGGCTTAAAACTTTATACTAATTTGTCATACCCCCGTTTAAGTTACGGCACTTTACCCTGCTGATTAAGCAATTGAAGTTAGATCCTTCATCCAGCCCCACAGGCCCGCAGCGGGGCGCCCGGGGCTATGCTAGAGTCCCAGAGCTGTGGTGTTAGACATCGACTTTTATTTCCATTAGACATATATTATTTTATACTATTTACGAATAAAACTGATTAACAAATAGACGTAATGTGCATTCTGCCGGGGCGTGAATGCTGTCTGTCTGCTTGTCACACTCAGGACCAGCGGTTTAAACGAGAAGTTACACGCACTCTGCAACAATTTGTCAATTTGTCAATTGACGCTTCCTTCTCATAGGCGTATCACTCACGGCTCCATAAGCTCTTGCGCTTCCCACTGCCGCGGACATTAGCTGATCGACATGTCTAGACATGCAATACGCATAAATCCCCCCTAAAAACAGGATTGCTGTGTTTTTACGGTTATAAAATAGGACATTTTGTTAAAAATAAACCGTTAACAATACACAACTACTGCTTTTACCATTCAAAACTGCCCGACTCTCCTTTCTAGCTAGAAAAGCTCGACGCGTCCGATGACCCCTTAAAACGTATTTAAAATGTCGCATTGATAAATTCATATAATGTATTTTATTCTTTTAACGACTACTGATTCCAATTTGGTGCCATATACTTTTATCTTGTAGGCCTGGGCTATTATGCTTAAATTCTTTATTAATTAATGTTGGCTATGTGCTTTATAACACGTTTTATACTTCCTTTACACACGTTTACTTATTGTATACACACTTTAAAGTTCCGAAAACGACTTGCCTCACCTGTTTTCAATAAAAGACAGATAGCGGTGTGTGGATATCGTGGCTGCACGCACAAGCGCGACATGGAGTTATTTTAACAAGGATCTCCAGCGTTATTCCCTGATTCTTGTTTGATTTGATTTGATTTGATTCAAACCCTTTATTGCTGTTGCAATATACCACAAGTACCAGCGAAAAACAGGCCATCGCCCGACCTTACATATACAACATCACAGTAGGGGGTAGACCGGCCGGGAGACAGGGGAGGAGAGAAGAGAAGAAAAGAAACAGAGTAACATGAGGAGAGAGGAGGAGAATAAAAAAGCAGCCCCCAGACTGTACTCCAGTGGGGAGGACATTGTGGGAACCGAAAAAAACACCTCAGCAACATAAGCACAACAAACAACAACATAAAAATGACACGACTTGCAACGGGTGAGGGAAAAGGGGTGGTGGAGGTAGTCCAGCAGAGACAGACAGCCATCCGGTCCTGCAGCCATGTAGGCGCTGGTCAACAGACCCGCCTGTTCACGCTGGGGGTATGAAGCGGCGAAGGCGTTGGATGGGGGGGAGGGAGCGGTAAGTCCTTGGGATCGGGGGAGAGGAATGCAAGAGAGTCTCACTGCCTTGTCCTTCAGGGGGAGTTGTTAGTTCAGCAGCGGCCTTGGCCGAGGCCAGTGCTGATTGGGGGGAGCCAAAACCTGATAGAATAGGGTTGTTTGGGTTTTTGTACGAGAAGCTGTAATTTCCAGCTCCACTAATGTCCACGCGTTGTTGTGGAGATGCTTAAGATGTTTTATTTTAAATAACACATTAGCCGAAAAGAGTTTCATTGCTTAAAAACGATGAGGTTAAAGAGGCTTATTTTAAATAAAAGATCAGCATGTGTTGTCATACATCTTTTCAAGTTCTGGTTATACCTTTTGATTAACCATACGTAGATAAATTTAGCTAATTGTAGCTAAGCAATCCGGGGGGGGGGGGGGGGGGGGGGGGGGTTAGAGATCGACTTTTATTTAAATTAGAAATAGATTATTTTACACTATTTACAAATAAGCATATAAAATATAGAATTGGTGTGCATTCTGCCAGAATGGCGGCATGCTTCTCACAATCCAGGCCAACGGTTCGCCTCACGACTACAATTTCCCCTGGTAGCCATTTGACAGCAGCTTCACGCAACGAGCTGGCTCAATAAAGGAAATGCTGTGTGGATCTACGCGCGTGCGCCACACGAGAGTGAGAGCATGCATTCGTTTAAACAAGAATTAACCGCGTTATTTCCTGATTATTGCTATCGAAAATGCTCAGAGCGCTTTACTTTATTATTCACATTGACAGAAATGTGCTTCATTACTTAAAAACATTACGGTTATAGGGGTTTTATTTGCTAAAACAGGCGCTCCGCCGGCGTAGCCATTTTTAAAGGGGCGTCGGCGTGGGTGCGCATGCGCCAAACGCCGGACTAGCGATCGTCCATTCCGACCCGCGTTGTTCAAACAGGGCAGTCGCATGTGTCGGAGCTCCAGGATCGTTTCGTCCTATTTCTTCTAAAAGAAGAAATATAACTAAATATAACTAAAGTCTTTCGTGTTGGTTAAATGTAATGAGTGATCGCTTCTTTTAAAACGACGGGCTTGTTTGTTGTTTTCGCTTGTTTAAATTTGCTGTTCTGCTGCTTCTTTCGGGCATGTTTGTTTAAATTCACACTGCTTTTCTTTTAAAATAACACTAAGGGTTTTCTTCTTTAACACACTTGGTGCTTTCTTCTTTTAAAACATTTGGGCGCTTTCTTTTAAAATACGCCGGACGGACGCCCCCTCTGAACGTGTATGCGCTAGCTTGCCATTATCCTGTTCTATGTTTTATTATTATTATTTACCTTAAAAACGTAATTTAAAAAGCACATTAATTAAATACATGTAATGTATTTTTATTCTATTAAAGTTTAATCTCCCAAACCCCCCTATCTGCAACACGTGGCATAAGCATGTATTGATACCATATATGGGCATAAACCCTCGACCAATCAGCATCAAGGATAAGCCACTTCCTCTTATGACGTCAGAAGCGGAGAATTAAGCTCCGCCCAAGGTACCACATAATATTTTTTCACATAAATATATAAAATGTACATATACAGGGGAGAGGGAAAGCCCCCCCCCCAATCAGGATTACATTTAGTTATATTCTAGCCAGAGAGAAAATGTATAATACTATATTTTTCGTGTTTAATCAGCTCACTGAACACAGGCATTTATTTTTGTCAAACATACAGTACTGTGCAAAAGTCTTAGGCAGTCCAAAGAAATGTTTAAAGCTGTTTATCTGGGTAGCAAGTGTACTTTGGCTTAGAACAAAAAATACAATTTAACATTAGAACGTGTGCAAATTAAGAGTAACACAATAAAAACTAGTAATAATTTCTTCTGTGTTCTAAAAAGTTACTGATATCTAGTTGGATGGCTAGATGAACACCACATCAGTTCCCAAACTTCTCCTCAGGGGCACCTCAGCCGTTCCATGATTTTGCTAAATTTCACCAACAGCTCAATTAAATTATTAAATATATTGGTTAAAAAAGTCAGTGCGAGATTGACTAGCTGTATGAGGTCTGCTAGTGGCCAAGTCAAAAAATACATGGCTGCACTGGACGGTCGCTGCAAATACTAGGATGATTTTAGCAGAGGTTCTGAAATGGCGAAGATGACACACTTTCAGAGTGAAAAGGATTATAAAGGTTAAAAAGCAGAGATTTCACCTTTTTGCCAGGAGAACCAGCAACATGTCACAGTGACACTGAGGAGTCACTATAAACCCAAAACCCTGGATAGAGGGACTGAGTGAATGAGGAGGGGTGCAGGGGGGTCAGTCCATCAGAGAAGACTCTGTAGAAGGACAGAGCACCAGCCCCCCAGTCCAGATACACTCCTACTCTGCGGGAGCCTGAGGGCCGTATGGGTATGAGAGTCTCTTTATTATTGTGCCAGACAGAGTAACTGTCAGTATAACAGCACAGAATCCATGACTTGTCATTGTATCCAAGGAGACAGTCCCTCCCTCCTTTCCTCCTGATGACTCCTTTATAAGTCACTCCTATCCAGGCTTCATATCCATCCCACTCAGCCTCCCAGTAACAGCGGCCAGTCAGACTCTCTCTGCACAGAACTTGGGGGCGGCTGTCAAATCTCTCTGGATGATCAGGATATGGCTGCCGCTCTGCCCCCTCTGTCACCTTCCTGTTCCCCCCTGACAGAGACAGGCGTCTGTTTGCTGTGTTGGGGTCCAGTCTGTAGGCAGGAGGAAGAATTATTAATCCCATCAGGCCGCCTGTACTTTCTGTTTCTGTACGATATAAAAACAGCACAGCTTCCCCTAACGAAGCGGGAACTGAAGCTTATGAAACAGCTCAGGAAATGTCGGAGGGAAGCGAGCTAAACTAACAGCTTAATTAGTGAAATTACGGGGAAGTAAAATTACAAAGCAGCGATATTCATCAGACATATTCATCACAAGCATATTTACCACAAAACGGCACCAGAGATCAATACTAAAGTCAGTGTCTTTCCTTCTAACTGCTAATTCCGGCGCGTGCGGCATGAAAATGGCCATCAATAACAGAATATTTAAGTAATATTATTACATATTTAAAGTGACATTTAATAAAAGTTTGGACCTGGATTCTGATACAAAAGCTGTTTCCGGCGCCGGAGTTGCGCTCCATGAGGATTCAGTATTTACAGCGATTGCTAAAGATGGTCTTTAGTCACAGCAAAGCCGGTCTGAATGCATTTCAAATGCATCGGCTTATTTCCATGAAGCATATGTCATACTGTATCTACTGATCCGGGAGAAACGCTGCAGTGTGGAGCGGAATAGGTGCCGCGCAAAGCCGGCAAACTAATGATAATACCGTCTACAAACCATCAAAAAAAGCGGATTAAACTACACAGTGAGACGTGCATCATGAAAAACAGAAAGGTTCTCATTACCTCATTAAACAGAAAAATATTGCTCAGAAAAACGGGATTATTATTTTATTAATTCGAAAAAACAGACTTGATTTTTTTCCCAGATGAATGCAATACGCTTCCATAGCGAACCGCTTACCACGCGCGTGACTCTAGATACGGCGCCGCTACCGCGAGGCGTGAGCCCCGCATCTCGCGCACGCGGCCGCTCTAATCTGTTAACATGGGCGCCGAAATGAAATTTGATATTTTCCGCCGCACATGATGCACATCCAGTGTGTCCTGGGCGCTAATTTCTTTTAGCACCGTGGATCAGGAGAACTTTTTAATATTCATGAGTGAAGCCCTACACGATTGGCTGGCTGATTAATATTTATGAGAGGGGCACTACCTCATTGGCCAGTTAACATCGACTTGTGCTGCCTGTTTCTTCTACCTAAAGCAGGGGTGTCCAAATCCAGTCCTGGGGGGCCGGTGCCCTGTGTAGCTCAGCTCTTTCCCTGTTCCACCATAAATAATTCAGCTCAAGAGCTGTGTGGTTATTAGCACAAGGAGATGAATCAGGTGTGTTAAATGAGGGGAAACCCAAAAATGTGCAGGACTCTGGCCCTCCAGGACTGGATTTGGGCTCCCCTGGTTTAAGGCATTCAGTGACCAATCAGTAATATTCTCTCATGAATATTAATGAGTGTTACAGAACCACCCTGTAAAAATGCAAATTCACATTTCGCACATTTGCACGGAAAAGATGGCGGCAGGTGCAGTATTTATCAGAACAGTTTTGGTCACGTTGGAAAAAGGAGTATCTGTCTAACATCGCAACAAGACAGAAATGGCACTCTCCAAGGAGAAACTTGAAGGTTGGAGATGTTGTGATGGAGAAAATGGATGACTTGCCACGCAATGAATGGAGATTAGCACGTGTAATGGACACAACAACTGACAAAGATGGACTTGTAAGAAAGGTAAAGCTTCGTTTTGGAGAAAGGAAGATGGACAAAGGACAATGTTACAGTAAACCTTCTGTAGTGGAACGCCCAGTGCAGAAACTGGTTTTGCTATTGGAGACTGTTTAATTACATTCTGAAGTTTAAGGTTTATTCTGTCATGTAAACTGTGTTTTCATACAATGTAATGTTTACAGGTCAACGGTTACAGGTCATTTCTTCATTAGGAAATCATTATCACTCCGTTTGGTTCCCATTTGAGCTCTAATGATTTGGTGGGAGTTTAAATGACCGTATTAATATTTCGTTTATTCCATTTATTAGTTACAAATGTTATTCCTTGTTTAACTGTATAAGACGAGTGATGCCTTTTATTGTGAAAGAACGGCTTTTATTTTGAAGGAACATAGAACAACAAGCTGCCGTAAACCAGTGTTGCAAACCGCACAGTAGCGGGAAAACTTCATGGAAGTCGAAGCAAGGTGTGTTCCGTGAAAAAGGAATAGTTATATTACGATTCTTTTTTGGTTAATTTCTTAAATACCAGTGATGGTTTTAGCTCCTGGTTGATGAGGAACAAGGTGGGTTTTGAAGGTTGATTTGTAAATGTATATATGTTTAATATTTCTGTTGTAAGGTGTTTTGCCGAGTAAAATGGACTACGTTTTTGCTCACTACAAGGTGCTAAAGAGCACGGATAAATTAAGCGTGTTAAAGGGTTATAATTTACAAGCTGCTTTGTTTTATTTGTCATGTAAGGTCACGGACAATTTGATAATGATTTACTTTAGTTTATTTCGTGATTCAAAGGTGTTTAAAAGCAAGTGTGACGGTGCGTCACGACGTAACGTGGCTGCGTATAGCAGGGCAGTGGAGTTGGCGGGAGAGAGAGGGGGAAAGGAGGTTTTTTTTTGGTTCGTTCGGGTGATGTAGAGTAAGTAGGGAGAATTCCTTAATGTAGTCACACAGGACCAGATTAGTCTGAAGGCAGGTTCGAGCCACGTTGGTGCTCCGGAGAAGGGAAATTGCTGTGTGTTACCAGAACGACAGAGGAGAGCTGCTCCCGGTGCCGCGCAGTGGGAACCGGAGCTTGGAGGAATCGCGGTAGCTTCCCTGCTATACAGAGACGACTCATCAGCTCCAGTACCAAGGACGACGCAGGTGATATTTAATAAAGTTTATTTCGGCGAATGTACATCAGGGTGATCAGCAACTTGGCCAAGAAGTAGAAGACTTCTGCTAACGTGACGGACACTAAGCGGAGTTTTAAAAGATCGCTGCTGCACACCCCATTTTCTGCGCACGCTACCACCTGGCAGGGCAGGCCCGCTATGTTCTAACTGCATGCCCGGATGCCTGATTTCTCTGGCGGTCATTTTTGGAAGTAAATGTACTGAACAGACTTTCGCATGGGAGTGTTGATGTTATCGGACGGATTATTACAATGTGCCGGTGGTATAAAGTGCTAAATGAATAAGGTTCATTTCTGTTATGAGGTTGTTGTGCATGTTTAATATGAATGTGTCCTGTTGTAAGGTTACTACGAACGTGTTATATGAAGGGTAAAAAATATCCCGTCGGAGGTAAACGGGAGTTCTTGCTTGAAGCCTCCACCGTTAGACACTGAGCGCTCAGTAGGGTGACTGGGGCTGGGGTTTCATTAATAGAGGGGAGTCAGGTGGTTGGTGAAACTCAATTTGGTAATTGCAGTCCTTTGTTTTATGTGAGCTTTGGTTCTTTCCATCTAATAATTTAGTAATCTTACAGAGAATAAACTGCCTATGTGTTCAATTTACCCTATCCTGGTGTACAGTGGTTACCCTGCTTCTATTATTTAGGCTCTCTCCGGAGTAGGGGCGTCTCACCTGCTACTGCTGGGTACTTCGGTCGGGGGGTGGGGGTACGGTGTGGGTACTTAAACATCACGCTATCCCCAACAGTACTACACTCCAGGTTGGCACCGTGACGCTGATAGGGAAGTGCTGGAGCCTTAGCCGATCTGCTCACGTAGTGCATGTAGCAGACTAGGGAGGCGATTGGTGAGGGTACAGGGACCTACATCCTGCTGTACCTTCTCCGTTTGGAGGATTGGGCAGCCTAGACCTCTACTACGCAGGCTGTGGCCCAGTCTGTTACACGTTGTTAAAATGGTTTAATTGAATATAATTCAATGATATGGGGGGGAGAGAAAGGCCAGCTCCATTGACACTACTTTATGGTCCGAGATACCAAGATCATATACCTGTAGATTACTGATGGGGGCGAAGTTTGAAATGACCAAGTCAAGTGTGTGACCCCTGGAATGTGTGGGGACATCAACATGTTGTTGTAGGTTGAGGGAATCTAGCAGCTCCAGGAAATCAGCAGTGAGATAACCGGAAGTGGTCTTTACTCTACTCAACTCTGATCTGAGGATCTTTGTTTCTAGTGTCGACGACATTCCTAGGCTGTGAGATGCCGACTTCCTGTTTTGATGCTAATATGCTAGCATGATTGTAGTCTCCACAAGCAGATCAGAAGATTGGACACAGCCAAGCCTCTCAGCTCAGGCACCTCAAGCCCCAGGGCACTGTGGGAGCTGAGGTGGACTTACCAGGCAGACAGACTCGGGTGGTGACAGGGGGCTGGGGGGCTGCAGGGGACCTCCTGGGGAGAAAGGACAGATGAGCACCTTCAGTGTGATAGCAGTGAGACCAAACAGCCCAGATTCCCTAACTGGAACCCCTCTCACATGTAAACACAGTGACACACTACAGCATTGGTTTGTTGTCTGAGGCTATGATACTGACCACAAACACATTCTCAAATTTCACTGCACCAATCATAGCATATGCAGGCAGAAAAATGATCGCAAAAAACATTCAGCATTAGACTCAAAAACCGTCTGTAATGTCTGTGTTTATCCAGTGGACCATAAATTAAAATAAGCTTTCCTATTTCAGTTTCTTTTAGATGTTATAAAGTAATAAATAAACAATCATAATAATTAAACCATGTATTACTGACTATCGGACAACTTCAACAAGTTACCACATGGATGCAAAATCAAAGATATTCATTTGCGCCTGGCACTAACCATGTATTCACTTCCCAGAAGAGGTGAGAGCTCCCCTAGTGGCTACAGGAGTGCATTTTCCCCAAAGCAGGTATAATGGATGGTGGTCTTATTGCTTTTAGACCACAACTTGGGATAGAAGAACAAATCAAATTATTTTCCTCATTTAATATTCAGATTTTAATTGGGCTTAAATTTTAGAGCACAGTGTGTTCTAGGATGGTACGTTATGGATATTAGTCTCTACCACATTCTAACGCTATAAATCCGGACCTTTTCCTATGTTTGATTTGGTGGCTGCCAGGCGTTCTGAGTAGTATAGTGACTATGGTAGGCGTGTGATTCCCTAAGGAATTTTTTGTTCTGTTCTGTGTGGCAAATACATATAATGCTGACATTTTTCCTGGAAGATTTGGGATTTTTCATCCCGTGCCTTAAGGTATTTCTCTCCAGCTCTAGGGAGTCTCCCCCGAAAACACCAGTCACTCACTAGCCTTACACTTATGCTTGCTGACTTATTCAACACCATGAAGGATTAACAGAAAAACAGAAACCTATTAAAAGGCTGCACCATATCATGATATGCAAATAAACATCCAGCATCATTGTTTCACAGGGAAGTACATTATTTATTGATAATTATAACCCTAACCCTTACTTCTCAGCTTGACTATATTGAAGTATGAAGCGGTGTGTGAACATGTGAACTGGTTGAAATGCAAGTATTAAGACCCCTTGTCATTCATAGTATTATATACTTCTTAATTTTACAAAGACTTTTTTCCTATCATATTTTTTAGTTTTTGAAGTTGATAATCTGGAAAACTGCTGCCTGGGATATACTATCCATTCTTGACTCTTGGAATAGGAATTGAAGTCGAATCAAACAGCCTTACAGCACCCTCTTTAGGTTCCATACAGTAATATGGAAAACAGAACAATTACTAACTGAACGCAACATCCCCCCTTTACTTCCTGCAGCAGCACTGTATTCTATTAAAGACACGCCTTACCTGTAACATTTCTTCCTATAAGGTCATTACACCCCAGACAAAATAGAATGTAAGTTCAACAAAAAACATTGTGCTTGTGCCTTCCTGTAACTGCACAACCTTTTCACTATGAACTGCCTGTTTTGCTTCCAACAGAAATCAATTACAATTAGAAATGTTCCATTCACTGAGGACCACAGTAAGAGGATCTACGAACAACTGTTATATATTTTATACTGAATCTATCTTTTCCTTTAAGGTATCTCTTTCTAACCAGAAAATCACGGTCAGAACATGCATTTCATTTCTTTGTTTAATTCTGTGAAGTTCCATAGTCCTTGAGCCGATGATGGTTTGTGTGCCCTGGCTGCACAGCTTCCAGTTCCTTAGGCCATTCCAAGCTCAACTGTTCCTTCAGGACCAGTCTTTGGCAGGGCTGGAAATTTGGGAAGTCCACTGGGTACTGAGGCCAAATGGGCAGCATGCCATGCTTTCCCGTCAGCCAGGATGGGTCTCGATGGGTGCAGAGAATTTCTGATGCCCTTTTTGCACATGCGCTGGTTTCCACAGCCGCACTCTGTGCCCTTCTCTGAATGAGGGAGTGCGAGCTCCCTGTCTTGCATCACAGTACTGTTTCATGCGAGATTGGCAAAGAAACACCCAGCAATGCACTTTATTATCATGTCACTTAATTATCACTTATGCCCCTTCAGTAGCAGGCCAAGTACAAACACTACACAAGCAGAGTATTCTGTGGGGAAAAATTTATGTCCTCAACTGCTGAGAGCAGCGTGCTCTGTGCTCATTACATCTGTGAGCTCATTACTCTCTGTAGTGCTTTTCAATGCTGCATTGAGCAGCTGCCAAGATGTTATGCTGCCTCTGAGGATAACTGTTTGTTTAGGAGTAGAATAATTCAGAATAATTCAGAAGATGGATACAGATTTTCTCTTTTTAAACAAGACACTGGCTCACTCATAATTGTCCAGTAAGAGGTAAGGAGCATTCCTATTGAACAATCATGACTTCTAGCTTAAGTTAACTCCGCTAACTGAGAAATCCTGCTTAGTGGAACACCTCCCTGGTCAGAAGAGAACAACTACAGCAACCAAGAGTCACTACCTGGCTTCTGGTTATTCTGCATTAGCTCACAGCTCAGACTGGGAGTCATTTCATAATGAATTGACTCCTCAAGTCCAAGCCTTGCAGTGGACTGCAAAGCATCCAGGGACACTGCGCAGCACGTTAAAGGACAGCTCTTATGGAGTGACCACTAAACGTAAAAGTGGAAAAATAAATCATTTAAAAAATGTTAAATGAATAGTTAAGGAAGATGTAGCATTTGATTATGTCCATGCATTTTATAATATATTCAGTACAGGATCATAGGGGAGTCACAATAGGACATACTGTAAGGAAGTGGAATATTCTGCTAAGAAGGTCAGTGCATCATAGGACTCACTGACAGACACAGACACACACAGGCACAAGGAAACAAGCAGCAGAACATGCATATGACATGCAGAGCTCACGACACCCTGAGCCAACAAGCCTGTAGGACCTAAGCCAGCAAAATAGTCTAATTTTCTTTCATGCGTACTTTGACACAGACATCAGCTTAATACAATGCATAAGGCTCACAAGTTGAAACTTCAAGAATAGGCACAGAAAATTCTTAAACAAAGAAAAGACATCACCTTAAAACCAGCTTGGAAGGTGATGAAATTGTAACCTGGCTGTCTTCATCGCCTGATTTAATCCCCATCATTAACTATGGGGCCTTAATGTAGCATAAGATTAACCACGATCACAAACATTACACTTCTCAGAGCGGCATCTAGGAGGTTGTGAGTGAGTGTGTGTGTGTGTGTGTGTGAACTGATACCAGGCTCATGATGGTCATTGACAAGAAAGGGCATTAAACTTGGCAAAAGGGACCGTAAAGAATGGCAGATTGTTTTTCTCTATATAAATTCAATAACTAACTAAGTCTGCTTTTATTATTGTTTCTCTTAATACGAGAAAGAGAAAAATCCATCAGTTTCTTTTGTTTTCGTTTGTGACTAATTTTCTCTAAAAAAGAATTTACTTTTAGCAAGACAAAACTTCTGAATTCATTTTCTCAGTCTGTATAAGAATTAAAGAAGTCTTATTTGTTGCATTTCGTTAATATTTGAAAGTGATTTTATTACAGTGAATCTCATGACATCATTCTTTTGTTATCCCTAAAGTTAACAGGAACGTTTGTAGCTCCAAAAAGCAGTGCATAATTCGACTGACGATCGCCACGTACTACGGACTAAAAGTTTGGCCCCTTATCCTTTGCAAAAGTTTCACTGCAGCTTTTTTTCCTCATTAACGTCAAAGCTGTGAAGAACTGAGAAAGTTCTTTTTTGAAGATAAAAAAAAGTTTGGAGGAGTTTTGAAGAATCTTGTTGTCATGTTCAAAGCCGGACGGAACGGCGATCGTGCGAGGCGAACGGGCAGGAAGCAGGCGGACAGGCGGAAGTCAGGGTAAACCAGGGATTTAATAAATAAACAGGGAGCAGGAGACATGAAACGCTAACTAACATCAATGACAGACAATGGACTCAGGTAAGACACGGACTGAAATACACAGGACTGAGCAAATTAACTAGACACAGCTGGGTACAATCGGGAGAAAACACGTGGGTAATCAGGGGGCGTGGCACACAGGAGGAGTGGACGAGCCGGGCATGACACTTGTTTTATGAATATAGATTTTCCCAACAATATAATTTTATTGAGTAAAAGATAAAGCGTATCATCATTTAGGACAACACCAAAGATAATATCATTACAAGTAAAGGAAGTCAAAAAATGAAATTTTGTACTTGTTGAGAAGCAACAAGAGAAGAACAAGTGGTCCAAAGTTTCTATGTCATTATTTTAAAAGGTGCAAGTATTATTATCAAAGTTAAACTTAGCATGAAGAAATTAATTACAGGTATATATAGCATTGAATACTTTAAAGTGTAACTCTGACTTTGGGGGGTATTGGATAATAAATATATTTAGTGCAAATGTGTTTACTGGTTGATTTGAATTTTTATTGGAAAGGTGACGAAATAGTTCATAAGCAACGTCTAATAATATTATGTCTAATAATTTCATTTAGGAATTTACCCTACTTATAAAATAATACCATTGTATTGGAGAGGAGGGAGGCTATGAAATAGGAGAAGGGGAGAATTGTTTAAAAGGTTCCTGACCAACATTAAATGTGCAGCTGGAATAGATTTTAGAACAATATCAAACTCTTTTTTAATAAACTGTATTATGTTTTAAACAAAAGTTTTCAAAAAACAGAACATTTCCTGTGATGTCCAATAGATGCAAAGCTGACCAGATGTTCTTCTCTACCCAACGTTCATGGTACGGGGACTGATTTCTGTGGGTAATATATCTATTATTCCAAATAGGTACCAAGTTTGGACTGAAAAATAATAAGAGCATAAGAAATTTACAAACGAGAGGAGGCCATTCAGCTCATCAAGCACGTTTGGGGAGAACTTAACTAATAGCTCAGAATTTTTTAAATCTTATCTAGCTCTGATTTAAAGGAACCCAGGGTTTTAGCTTGCACTACATGAACAGGAAGACTGTTCTGGCACATCCCATCAGTCTGCTTGTGCCTGCAGTAGGGATGGGTGAACCTAAGCATTCAGAGGTTTCCCCAGCAGATAGACTATTTGGCATCTTAGAGAGGGCACTGAGGTAGAGATTGGTAAACAACTTCACAATATTATTCTTAACCTGCCAGATCTGGATTATCCCCTCTGTCAGAAATCTTGCAGGCAGAGCCCACTTGAAGCAGAGCCGAGAGGTAGGGCTACATAAAAACAAGTGGGAACAAGTGCGAGACCGGTATGTTAGAGCCCGGAAAATGTTAGTTGTGAAACGAAGCGGTGATCCTGCTGACCTGATGTTTTGCCTAGCAATTATCCACCGTCTGGACTGGATGAAGTGTCACCTCAACCACAAAACTACTGAAACTAATTTCCCTAGAATTGACACGGTAAGTGTTTTTTTTACTTATTGTTTGGAATAACATCCATCCATCCATCCATCGATTTTCCAAACCGCTTATCCTACTGGGTTGCGGGGGGTCCGCAGCCTATCCCAGAAGCAATGGGCATGAGGCAGGGAGCAACCCAGGATGGGGGGCCAGCCCATCGCAGGGCACACTCACACACCACTCACACAATTTAGCAACTCCAATTAGCCTCAGCATGTTTTTGGACTGTGGGGGGAAACCAGAGTACCCGGAGGAAACCCCACGACGACATGGGGAGAACATGCAAACTCCACACACATGTGACCCAGGCAGAGACTCGAACCCGGGTCCCAGTGGTGCGAGGCAACAGTGCCAACGACATGGGGAGAACATGCAAACTCCACACCTGATGAACCGGTGATGCCATTCTAAACTCCTGCACCACCATGCCACCCCAGATTTTAACTTGATTTATTTAAAATATTTCCTAGAATTGCGTATACTAAATTCAACCCAAAAAAGCGAGTGCAAATTATTACATCATTTAATTTGAGTAAATTCTACAGTTTATTTATTTGCAGTTTACGTACTGAATTACAGTGCATTGCAGCATTTTATCGGCAAGGTTCTCATAAATATTGCCCTACTTTCTACAGTATTGTACTATTTTACTGATAAACAGTGTTACTGTGATAATTTCACTGTTTATTACAGCAGGGGTGCAGATTGAACCCACAACCCTGGAGGTGTGAGGCTACAGTAGGAGCAATGGGCCACTATTGATACTGTGAGAAATGATGTATTTTTAATCATACACTATAACTGATGTGCCGCTACATTGCTTGTGTATGCTCTGCACCTTGCCTTTCTCCCTTACTTGTCTTTCTTGTTCTCCACACCTTGTGAGCTTCAACATGAGCTGATTGATTGTTTTCTCCTGGAAAATCACTAGAATGTGTCCTTGGCTTTGGAAGCTAAGAACACCTTATTTTCAGGGAGAGTCCTGTAATATTTATTTTAATAAATTATTTTTATTGATAAACCTTCATACTGATAATCCTCTTTTAGTGGTCCTAAAAAAACATTTCACGATTCAGTAACCCTACTTGTTCAATAGATGGCAGTGTCCATGGACGTGCTATGGAAATTGCCGGTAAAATATAAAGCTCGTTTTCCACTTTAAACGTTTGTCTGACTGAAATGACCACATGACGTCTAACCTTCAGCGTTATATACCACACCTACCTCAGTTATCTGCAGCAATAAAATATGGATGTGTAATTGGACAGCTGCAAGTTAAGTTGTAGAATCGATTATTTTTCTAAATGTTTATCTGTCTGATTTTACAGTAAAGTATGCATGGACGCATGGTACAATAAGGTGTGAATAAGTTGAAAATATACATGAAATATTATAAAATAATAAATATGTGTAAACATTTACGGCTCCCTGGAAATGATCAGTTATCATGATAGTACAAATAAGCAGTTATCCAGACATCCCAAGTCTCCCGCATATTGACAGCGGCTCCCTGATGCCCCTAAATTAAAAAAAAAATATCCTGGAAACTAGAGCAAGCAAACAAGAGCATGCACGCGAGACAGTAGCACACACGAATGAGCAAGTAAATGAGCTAGGAATGAGCGAGAGAGAGAGGGATAGAGAGAAAGAGAGAACGTGCGTATGTGTGGATCCCTATATGTGTGACTCTTCATGTAGCCAGTGCTAGATTGTAAACCTGATTGGTTTACTTAGCCATATAAGCCAATCATATTTCAGTGCGGGCGGGCCTTTATTTAACTCCCAGAGAACCGAAGGTATTGGTTCCATGGAGCGTCACGGCGGAGGGAGAGTGTCTCAAAAAACGAAAATATAAAATGCATTTCACCACAGACTACACAAAAACGTGCCCTTGTTTAATAAGGATGAAAAATAATGACAATGTTACGCGCTGAACTGTTTGCAACAGTGATTTCAGCATTGCTCATGACGGTTTAAACGACTGTAAAAGGTACGTCCAGGTGAGTTTAACAAGTGTCATTTAATTTTCTGTATTATTCAGGTAAACACTGGTTAGACACTTGGTTAGTTGTCATGAAAACACCAAACTTCCTGAAGGCTGTGTATATACATGTATATAGTTGCCACTTGGTTTACCATAGCTTGGTGTTAACTACAGATCTGATTTGGGATTCTGAAATTGCCCTGGTGTGCAGCACATGTCACACTTCTGTGTGTCTTCACATGTCTTCTGATTACTGGTTGCATTTACAACATGCCACATTATATATAAGTCACGGTATTTTGTGTGTCAGGTATAGAGATGAATATTATTTTTTAGGATAAATTCAGTTAAACTAATTGAGAGTTAGCTGTAGTAAGCTGCCCTACACACAAACGCTGTGACCCCAGAGGTAAGCTGACATGTACCCAAACACCCTGATCGCAGAGGCAAGCTGCGGTCTACCCAAACACGCAGACCCCTCAGGTCCAGAATGACCTGGCTCACAGTCACGCAAATGTCCTAACCCCAGAGGTAGGCTGCCATCCACCCAAATGCTCTGATCTCAGACAAGCTGCTGTCCACCCAAACACGCAGGCGCCTCAGGTAAGCTCACATCCACCCAAATGCCCTAACCCCAGAGGTAGGCTGCCTTTGACCCAGCCCCCTGACCCCTGAGGTAACCTCGCTTCCACCTAAACACTCTGATCTCAGAGGCAAGCTGACATTTGCCCAAACACCCTGATCACAGAAATAAGCTGCCATCCACCTAAACGACCTACCCCCAGAGGTAAGCTGACATCCATCTAACTGCCTTGATCCTAGGCTGCCCCAGTACGTCTAGGTGGTGACAATCCATCCTACAGGGTTGACATGATGTGCTTTCCTGAAGCACACAAAGGACACCTCGGGTTTTATGTAAGTTTGCTTTCTTTTTCTGTGCTTGTGTTTTATTTGGTTTGGATTGTATTTAATGGCATGTACAGAATTTACTGAGCACTTTTTTGGTTGATCACTGTTGGCACATATTCATCAATATTAACATTATTAACATTTTATTTTATCTGTTGTGCTGTTTATTTTGTGATTGACCTATTTTATTCCTAAGGTTACTGATTTTATGTGTTTTAGGAAAGTGTATGATGCTGTTTTAGCCCGACCCTTGTGCAGAGTTTGGAAGTCTGCGGGTATGTTCCTTTTTGAACTTTTTCTTTTTGTCTTAACTTTTTATTGGCATGCATGTAAGGTAACATTTTAATTGTTTTATTGGCCATGTAATTGGATTTTAATGGTGTATAATTGTATTTGCTGGTGGAATTGCTCTTTTGCCTGTGTTAAGGGTAATAGTTCTGCAGGTAGTTCTATTTGTTAAATGTTTGATAAATAAAATTCTTATTGTACTGGGTTGGCATTGATTTGCATGGTGTTTCAGCCTTTTAGATTGTGATTTTGTGTCGGCGGGGTGCAGTCTGCGGGTATCGCTTCTCGGCCTTTTGGCTAAAATCAAGTGGATTTTACTGACTTTTTACCGGTTTTCACGGACTGTGTCGGGTTTTTTAGAGGAAGGCACGGTTAACCTAAGGCGTGACCAGCAGGTGGCTTGACCGCCGCTGCCACGGGGCGACCCGTGCCTTCCTTGGTTTTTAACGTAAGTACGACTAAATCTCATTATGGCGACGCGAGTCGGTCATAACTACTACTGTTTTTAGTAGGCTGGGGATCCCGCAGTGGCTGGTGGCTTGTCCGCCGCCCTGCTGGGCGAACTGGTGTTTTTATTTTTAGCTGGTTTTATAGTTTAGCTCTGCTCGACTCATCCCGGATTGGCGGACGGCGGACGTCGAGACCACGGCGGCGGAAGGACTCTGCTCCAGCGGCGACGTCGGTGGACCTTCCCGGATGGCAACGGCCGGCGGACCATCGAGGAAGCCCTTCAGCGGGCCGTGGCTGGTAGCAGGCGGGGGCCTGCGGAATACCGCCCGGTTCTGCTGGAGGGCTGAGGGGGAGGTGGGCACCTTCCCCGACCGGCTGGCCTTCATCCGGGAGGTGGCCTTCGAAGCACTGGGCCTTCGTATGGAAGATGTTCTTTGCGTACCGCGGAATGGCCCCTTCGAATTCTTTGAGGTCACCTTGTCCACCGATGACAGCTGCAGCAAGGTCCTGGAGCGGAGCAAGGAGGGGGCCCAGCACCCTCTCCTTAGACGGTATACCATCGAGCCTCTGTGGTGGCCCGACAAGCGGGTTATTACTGTCCACTGTTTTAACCCGCATGTTACCAGCCGAGTCCGTCTGCTTGTTTTTAAAAAAAAGTATGTGGACCTCCTTCCTGGCCACAGGGACATCCGGGATGAGCTGGGGATCTGGACTGGCCGACGCCAGTTCCAGGCCCGCCTGCGCCCGGACGCTAATGGGGCAGGCGGTTTTAGCCACCCCCCAGCCTATTTTAACCTACAGGGAAATAAGGCATACATTTTTTATTCTGGACAGCCTCCCTTCTGCCGGCAGTGCCACAGCTTTGGACACACCCTGGAGGGATGCGCCAACCTGCGCCGCCGCAACTGCCTGGAGTCGGGGCACATGGCCAGGGATTGCAAGGGCCCCCGTCGCTGCAAACACTGTAACGGCGAGGACCATCTGGCTCGTTCCTGCCCACAGAAAAAGACTACATATGCCGACGCTCTGTCGGGTAACAGAGCAGTCGGCACGGAGAATGGTGGGGGAGCTCTAGCCCCCACGACTGGGCAGGAACAGCCGGCGACGGGGGCAGGAGGAGAAGCCCTGGTCGAGGTGGAGGAGGCCCCTTCGAGTGCGACACCAATGCAGGAGGGGTCTCCGAACAAGGTGGAGCAGCTCGCCCTGGCTCTCGTTGGAGGGTAGACAGGATGCCAGCTCAGGCCATTTTATTCGTTCCTTTAAACTTGTGGACGGTTTTAAAACATGCAACCCCAGCATGCCGGGCTTCACCTGGCATAATAGTCGCGGAGCCAGCAGCCGCATCGACTACATTTTAGCTTCACCCCCCGTTGCTTTTAAAAAGGTGTCCCTCTCCCCACAGTGGCCCACTGACCATCTGGCAGTGGAGGCCACTGTCTCCATAGACGCCCTTGTATATGGGGGCGGCTATTGGAAAATGAACCTGCAGATCCTGGAGGAGAGAGATTTTAGACACCTTTTTTTAGATCACTTCTCCGAGTGGCAGAAGGACAAGCCTACCTTCCCCTCCGTGGCCGAATGGTGGGAGAGTGTGAAGGACAGCATCCGAACCTTCTCCATGCAGTACAGCAAGCAGCGCAGGATGGAGAAGAAGTTGCATTGTTAGTCTGTGATGGGGGGGTGAGAGGTGAAGGCTTAATCCAAAGTAGATTAGTGGGTCTCATTAGGAACAGTGACGACCTGCCCTGTAGAGAGGAGATGAAGAGACTGGTGGGATGGTGCAGTGACAACAGCCTGATCCTGAATGTGGAGAAGACCAAGGAGATGATCATGGACTTCAGGAGGAAACAGCCCAATCATTCAGCACTCAACAGTGCTGTGGAGTTGGTCAGCAGCGTCAGATTCCTGGGGGTGCAGATAACTGACAGTCTGGACTGGTCACCAAACAACATCACCGGTTAAACGGGCTCAGCAGCGTTTGCACTTCCTGCGCCGGATGAAGAGAGCTTTCCTCTCCCATCCTCAGCACCTTCTACGGAGGCACCATAGAGAGCGTGCTGACCAGCTGTATCTCCATCTATTTTATGTTCACTGCAGCCCACGCTGTTTGCATCTTGTCATTGTTGACTGTGTGAAAAATGTCCCTAGAGAGAGATAGAGGATACCGCTTCCATCAAATTGACAGGTTGGGTCAAAGGTCACGGGTCAAAAGTTCACTTGTGGGCGGGGCTTGGTTGTGGTGGTACGATGTGACGTCACGGGAGAGGGATTTATTTATTTATTATTATTTTAATTTATTTAATTATTCATTATTATTTATTTTAAAAATTATAATTTTATATTGAGGAGAGTGCTTACGAGTGTCGGGGTTTTTGTCGGGCGCCGCCGCCGGGGCTGAGCGGGGTGGGTTACCTGATGGAGCGTGAGCGTACGCTGTGTCTGGTGCGGTACTGTGGTAAGGTCCCCACGGCTTTGGATAATCCGCAAAGGACTCGGAGAGAGCGATGCCGGAGAGCTGAGAGCCGTGCTGCGCGAGTCTGAGAGAAACTCTGAGAGAATGAGACTACAAGATAAAAGCATATGGCACCAAATTGGAATCAGTAGTCTTTAAAAGAATAAATGGACTAGCAACTGTCTCTGGGGGAGCACCCCCGGTTAGGTACTATTAAGCACATTTTTAAAAACTTTGACAGAATAAAGTCTTAGTTATTTGAATAAATACGTTTTTCAGTAAATGTTTATTCACGCGCATGCGGACAAACACACACACCCTGGAGGTCAAACTAAAAAAAAAAAAAGTTGATACAAACTACAGTTGTATTGGACACGCACACAAAAACACAAAAGAGTTTGCTCAATCAAAAAAACAAACATATATAGTTCACGTTTTTTATTAAAATGTATAAGGATTGTTTTGTTATAGCGAAATTTTAAATTAATATGAGTGGGATATAAGTCATTTAGGCAACACGATTTGAGGAAGAACCTAAATAGTGGCTAGAAATGACCGACCAGGCAGGCAGAAGTGTGCTTTCCTTATCTCACAAGTCATGGAAGGGTGGGATGGGGGACACATAAGTGTGGGGTAGGAACTGTGGAATCAGGCAGGGGTGTAAGAATTTAGGATATAGTCTTGTTATTTTAAAGAAGGTGTACATGATTATTTAATTACATTTAATGGCAACCAGTAAGCTGCATTTAGCACCATGCTGCAAATACACATTAAAAACTTTAAAGAATGGTAATATAACTTGACCATAGTTTTTAGTTACACAAATATTTGTAAGACGTAACATGAAAGTTTTTCAAAGTGAGATGTACAGATGTTTTAAAATGTAACATGAAAGTTTTTAAAAGTAAGATGTACAAATGTTTTAAAATGTGACATGAAAGTTTTTCAAAGAAAGATGTACAAATGTTTTAAAATGTAACATGAAAGTTTTTCAAAGTAAGATGTACAAATGTACAAATTCACATAAACCGGTTAAAAAGAATTTCCCCAGGAACAGAGTGTTTGTACTGACAACCATGTGTCAGTGGCAGGCCGATTTATGCGACATGCAAGGGCTGGCGACGTACAATGATGGGTTAAAGTATCTGCTTGCGGTGATTGATGTTTTTTCCAAAAAGGCCTACGCGTGTGCGTTAAGAGACAAGACTGGGGTGGCAGTGGGTGTGCGTTTGTATGTATGTATGTGTCATGCCCTGCTCGTCGGCTCCTCATGTGTGCCACGCCCCCTGAATTCCCACGTGTGCTTCCCTGATCGTTTCCAGCGTTGTCTGATTTCTTTGCTTAGTCTCGTTGTATTTAAGTCCTGGTCTGACCTGTTCCCTTTGTCTGTCATTGTGGATTCGGCGTGGGTGAATGTTTCCTGGTCCTGTCGTCCCAAATAAACCCCCGTTAGCCCTGAATACCGCCTGTTTTCAAGCAGAAACTGCAGTGTTAAAGGGTCCAACAATATCAAGGCCAAGTTTCTTCCATGGTCCATCAGGCAGCGGGACTGGTTGCAAAGGAGCAGGGTGAATAGAAGCTGTTTTATCATTAACCTGGCAGAGTATACATGAAGCAATGCAAGACTGAACTTGTGAGTCCATCTTTGGCCACCAGTAGAGGTCGCGCAGACGTTGCTTTGTGCGGACGATTCCTTGATGACTCTCATGTGCAAGCATGATCAGTGCGTGTCGTAAGGAGAGTGGCACGATGAGTCTTGAGCCTCTGAGGATGTAGTTATCCTTGACGGAGAGCTCATCTCTGATCTTATAGTATAGGGCTAGTACACCACTTACTGATTTAACCGATGGAGGCCAACCACTTTCAAGTTGTGAGCGCAGGGCTGACAGTTCAGGACAAGAAGAACAAGCAGAGTTGAAGTCAGCCACTGGAAGGGAGCTTAGGACAGCAGAAATATGTGCCACCATCTCGGGTTCTGAATCTGAAATAGAGTCAGGAGGCGCAGGCAGGGGAAGGCGCGAGAGACAATCAGCCGTATAGTTCTGGGAGCCTGGTCGATAGACAACATCATAGTCAAAACATAGCAGGCGTGCAGACCAGCGGGCAACCCGCATACCAGCCCGACCGATTCCCTTTGTGCTGAGCAGTGTTGTCAATGCCTGGTGATCTGTGCGGAGAGTAAAACGAAATGGTGTTCTCCATTTTTCTGTAGCCCACACACAAGCAAGTGCTTCTTTTTCAACAGTCGAGTATTTCCTCTCCGTTTCAGTCAGTGTGCGGGAAGCGAAAGCCACAGGCTTCTCTGTGCCATCAGGTTGTACTTGTGCAAAGACAGCTCCAAGTCCATAGTCACTTGCATCTGTGGAAATTACCGGTCGTAGAGAAGGGTTAAAAAGAGCAAGCGCAGGACTGTCCACAAGAAGTTGCTTAACTTCCTCAAAGCTGCTTTGTGCTGCAGGAGACCATGTAAATGTGTCTTTTTCACTGACACAGGCACGCATAGGAGCCACAACCGTCGCAAAGTTAGGCAGAAACTTTGAATACCAGGACACTAGGCCCAGAAACGATCTCAGGGCAACAGCGTCAGATGGAGGAGGGGCTTTCAGGACAGCATTAATGTGTTCTTGGTCAGGAAGAATGCCGTCTACAGTAATGACATGACCTAGGAAGCGTAGGGAGGTTTTCCTGAAGTGACATTTGTTCTCATTGAGAACCAATCCAGCCTCCTTCAGCTTTTGGAGGACAGCGTTGAGGTTCTGGTCATGGTCATTGCCATAGACAATAAGGTCATCCAAATAATTTTGAACACCTGGAAGACCGTTGAGAATGTCAGCCATCATTTTCTGGAAGGCTGAGGGGGCTGATGTGAGGCCATAAGGAATTCTGCAGAATCGGAACAGACCATCATGTGTGATGAATGCTGTAAGGTCTCTGCTATCTTCATGAAGAGGCAACTGGTAGTATGCATTAGCCAGATCGATTGTAGAAAACAGCTTTGCACCTTGTAAATTTGCAAGCAGTTCATCCACATGAGGTAGAGGGTAGCAATCTGTGACCACAGCCTTGTTTGGTTCACGGAGATCTGTGCACATTCGTATTCCACCAGTTTTCCGTCCTGTAACTACAATAGGCGAAACCCAAGGTGATGCATCAATTTTCTCAATCACACCAGCTTTCAGCAAGCGGTCAAGTTCAGCTGAGACAGAAGCTCTTACAGCAAAAGGCAGGCGTCGTAATTTCTGGCGTACTGGTTTAACAGTGGGGTCAATTTTCACCTTATGCACAAAGTTTTGTGCACAACCAATGTCTGGAGTAGTAGGGATGCAGGAAGCGGTTGAAACAGTCACACAGCTAACAGCACTAGCAGTAGGGATACAGGGAGCAGATGCAGAGTTTGTGGTAAACACGGGAGGGAGGGTAGTGTTACCTTCAATGCAGATGCTTAAGGCTTTCATGAGATCTCTTCCTAAAAGAGAAGTGCCCTTCTTCACCACGTAAAATGTAACTGGGGCAGTGAGAACTCCTCTACTCACTTTGACTTGTAGGCAACCAAGCACAGGAATTCTCTTCCTTGTGTAAGTCACTAGCTGACTAACAGGTGGAAGTAGTGGTGTGTCATTGAAATACTGAACATAGATGTGGTGTGGCAAAATAGATACTCCTGATCCTGTGTCAACAACCATTTCATGCTCTTTGGTAAGAGAAGCAGGAGTACTGATATTGATTTTGCATGTAAGTGTATGTGGTGCATGGCAAGTGTTGTTTAAGTATAGCACAGTCAGTTTAGGTAGCTGAATCTCACGTACATCACTTGTCTTGGATGAGCGACAAACACGAGAAAAATGTCCAACTTTATGGCAAGACTTGCAAGTTGCTTTGGCTGCAGGACACTGAGAAGAATTAGCCAGATGTGTGTTAGAACCACACCTGAAACAGCTGCGGGAAGATGTAGTGGAGGCATTGAATGGCTTATTAGGATGAATGTGCTGTGTGTATTTCTTTTTAGTGAATTGTGAACGAGGTTGTACAGCTTGCACTGAGACACTGTCCTTTCCTGCTATTGTTTTTGCTTGTTGAACAGCAGATTCTACTTGTGATGCGAGTGTTAAGGTTTTGTCCAGTGTCAGATCCGATTCGAGCAGGAGCCTCTCTCTTATGTTTGAGTTATTCACATGTTCAATCAGCTGATCACGGATCATCTCATCGGTTTTATCATCAAATCCACATTTTGAAGCGAGATCACGCAATACGGCCGCATACTGTATAATAGTCTCGTGAGGTGCTTGTTTTCGCTGTCTGAGGGTATGTCGTTCCACAACAACGTTTACTTTAGGTGTATAATGTTTCTCTAAAGCAGTGACAGCAGAGTCAAAGGAGTCACCTGTATCTGGTAGCGAGTAGAAAGTCCGTTGTCCCTCGGCTCCGAGACAGTGGAGTAGCGTAGCTCTCCTGCGCGCTTCAGGCCAAGCATTTCCCGTTGCATTAATTACCAGTAGGTAGTTCTTGAAAATCCGCATCCACATGTCGAAAGGTATCGGGGGCTCTCCCGGGCACGGCAAAAACATCGGAGGTGCAGGCACGTTTCCAGCCATGGTGAGTCAGCAAAAAAAAGAAGAGGTGAAAACACAAAACTCGTCGCCAGAAATGTAGTGTAGCACTCGAATAACCAGGCCAGAGAATATACAAATGCTGTTAAACGAAATGCTATTTACTTAACAAGCATTACATCAAAAACATCAAGGTAGCACAGCAGTACGGATGTTCGTATTCGTCTCACTCTACTCATCACACTTCTTCCTTTCTCGTCTCTACAGTGTCTGCCTTTCGACACTGCCACCTAGTGTTCTAAGGTTGTAATAAGTCAGTGAACACAACAGCTAGGTTTGCTAACCCTAACCCTAACCCTAACCCTAACCCTAACCCTAACCCTAACCCAACCTCCAACCTTGGATAAGGTGAGATGCTTTTATTGTCACTGTGAAAATACAATGAGATGTAATTTGGAGCAAGCCTGTAGACGCCATAGTAAGCATAAAACTACAGACTAACACTTACAGAGTATAAATACAGATAAAATACATATAAAAGCTAAAGATACATAGACCAAAAATAAAAAAGAATAAAAATAAAGAAAAAATTCTGGTGCTAGAAGCAAAGAAACCAGTAGCACATTGTCAGATATTACACAACAAAAGCGTAGCATTGAAAAGCTCCAGGCCGCTGTGCCTGCATGCATTGCCATTTTGGTTTTTGACTCTGTTTACGTTGGAGTGGATGAGTCAGATGGCTGAAGATAGATTACATCACTGCCATCTAGCGGTCAGGGGTATAAATGCCAACAGAAAATGAAAAAGTCTGACAAATTTTTGAGCTGATTAGCTGTGAATTTTGTAAAACAGCAGAGGCGGTTGGCTGGAGATGCACTAATGATCGGCTTGCAGGTAGTAGAACAATGACCAGCTGAGTCTTTCCTCAGTGTTTCTACTTTAAATAGCAAAGGGTATCATAACACACTTTAGAGTACTTGGTGCTTCACTCATTCTTCTATCTTGGTGCCATGTTTCACCATCTCTATCAGTGTCATCAGCATCAGTGAAAAGGTGTCTGGGATGCTGACCTTAGAAGCAGAATTTCAAAGAAGAGCTGAGGAAAGGGGGGCAAAACACCTCCCTTTGAAAACCTCTGAACACTGGGGATAAGAGCCTTAATGAAGGAAAGATCAGCAATTTGCTGTGAAGCACTTAAACTTGGCATAAGAAAAGAGAGACAACATAGCAGAGAATGGTTTCAATCCATCGACCTCTGGGTTATGGGCCCAGCACACTTCCTCTGCGCCACTCTGCTGCACAGTCGGGGCTGGGTGAGTGTTTTCTTAGTGTGTCCACTTTAAACAGCAAAGGGGCTCTGGACACACATAATGGTACTTAGTGCTTCTTTTCAGAGACCCCTAGGTTATAAAGCCCCTGTGAGGTGCAGCATGAGCCTTCCTCAAGCGATGCCTGATTTAACCATGACAAGCAGGTAAAAGCTGTTGGCCATAGACAAAGTGAGACCCAGCAGAGGACATGGCCGTTCTAAGCCTCAGACCTGGTATGGTGATGAAGCTTCCTGTTACACTTTCTACTGCCTTGGTTCATCGCAACAATCAATATGATAAAGAGAAGGAGTCATCCTAGATGGGACCCAAACCCACCCCTCCACTTTGGGATCCCCAGTACATAATGGGGGGGGGGGGGGCATAATGAATTCTGAAGGTCCCCGTAGCCCTGGGAAGATGCCCAGTACGGAAATGACAGATGCTAAAATAAATGCTAAAAACTCAAATGGCCTAATTGTCAGTGTTTGTTATAGACACCTAATGTAGCTGCAGAGGAAAGCAGAATGTTGTATGACGACATCAGGATTATGAGTAATAAAAATGATGTGGTGGTTATGGGTGATTTTAATTTACCAGGGATACAGTGGGACACAGTCTCTGGCTCTTCTGTAAATGAACTGGAGATGGTGGAAGTGGTACAGGATTGTTTTTTTACTCAGTTTAATACCCCTACCAGGGGAGAAGCCATTCTTGATCTTCTTTTTTCTAATAACCAGGATAGGATTGAAAAATTAGAGGTTTTAGAACCACTGGACAGTAGTGATCATAACATGGTTAAATTTCAGGCTAATTTTCGTGTCAGAAGAGTAAAATCCAAAAGAAAAAAATATATTGTGAGGAAGGCAAACTTTAATGGTATGAGACTGAAACTAGAAACTGTGAACAAGTTAAATAGCAAAACGGTTGAAGAGGCATGGGAATTTTTTAAAAGGACAAGAGGACTTCATACCTGTTACCAGCAGAACTAAATCTAGGAAACTACAACCAAGGTGGTTTACTAAGGAAATTAAGAATAAAGTCCGGGGGAGAAGGGCTCTCTTCCACAAATGGAAGATAACTAATGATTTCAAAATAAGGCAGGAGTCTACAGGTTGAGTTAAAAAATGAATGACAAGTATGACATTAAAAGTTTCTTCCAATGTTTTATCTCCAAAAAAGCTCTAAAAGCTGAAATCACTAATCTACAGGATAGTAAGGGCTTTATAATTGAAAATGAAATTAATATAGTAAATGAATTTAATGATTATTGTACATGGGTGTTCACAGTAGAGAACACAAATAACTCACCACCATGTAGATTCATTGAATTATTAGATTTCCAGAAGTCCTTAAGGTCAAAGCTACAGGGTTTTTACAAACTGTATCAGCCTGGATCAAAAACTGGTTTACAGACAGGAAGCAGTGGGTAGTTATTAGAGGCACAATGTCACAGTGGGCCTGCGTTCATTGTGGGATACCATAGGGTTCAATTTTAGGACCACTATTGTTCCTAATTTGCGCCAATGATAGTGACGTCAATACATACAGTAAAATGGTTAAATTTGCTGATGACACCAAGGTACGTGATGTAGCAGATACTGATCTAGCAGCGGAGAGGCTACAATAGGATTTAATTAGCAACTGGGCTGATACCTGGCAGATGAAATTTAAAGTAGATAAATGTAAGGTTATCCATGAAAGGAGCAGAAATATAAAGTACAGATATTTTATGGGTTCCACTGAAATAAAGTTAGCTGATTGTGAGAATGACCTCGGTGCGTATGTTGATGCTTTCATGTTCTACTCTCGTCAGTTTGGGGAAGCAATTAAAAAGGCCAATAGGATGTTAGGTTACATCTCTAGGTGTGTGTAGTTTAAGTTAAGGGAGGTGATGCTACAATTATACTGTACAATTCCTTGGTAAGACCCCACCTAGAATATTGTGTGCAGGTTTGGTCACCATACCTTAAAAAGGACATTGCTGCCTTGGAAAGGGTGCAACGTAGGGCTACAAGAATGATTCCTGGTCTTAGAGGAATGTCTTATGAGGAGAGGTTAGCTGAACTGAATCTGTTCAACCTCTAGGAAAGAAGACTAATGGGGGACATGATTCAGGTATATAGGATTCTAACAGGTCTGGATGCTGTTCAGCCAAATGGCTATTTCAATATTAGTTTATATATTAGAACTTGTGGCCATAGGGGGAAATTAGCGGCAGGACATTTTAAAATGTATTTGTGAAAGCACTTCTTTACACAGCGTGTAGTTGGAGTATGGAATAGTCTTCCTGCTAGTGTAGCCCAAGGTAAAACCCTGGGTTTCTTTAAATCAGAGCTACAGTAGATAAGATTTTAACAACTCTGAGCTATTAGGTAAGTTCTGCCCAGACGAGCTTGATAGGCCGAATGGCCTCCTCTCGTCTGTAAATTTCCTATGTATCCCAGGTGCCCAGTCCAGCTCTGTCCCTGGCTCAGAAGACCAGTGCCTCTTCCATTAGGCCACTGGAGCAACAGGCAGACTTGTGCTTATGACTGGCACAGTTTGCTCAAAATGGAAGCTCAGTAAGCCTTCTGCAAAACTTACATGAATGGAGCTGAATAATACATGCTAAGGAGAGCATGACAGCCATTCAGGCATCTCACTCAAGTGAAGTCAGCGAGTTTCCGCTATGCCTCTTGCCTTTATAGCTGGTAATACAGTGGAATCTATATACAGTGATCACATCTGTCTGGGTGAAATTGATCGCTATAAGCCGATGACCATTATAACCGATTTTTTCCCTTTTTCTTCATGTCTCAGGCAGATTAACATCTGACATTTGTATATGTATTACATGGATATAAGGTAATACAATAGACAGTGTCGCTATTTACAGATTTTTTTGACAATGTACAGTACAGCTGTTTCAAATGCTTTTCAAATTACGATACTGTACTGAACTGTGTATAATTCCAATACGCTATCATACTGTAGTGCCGGCAGCATCTGCATGTCCCAGTGAGCGCGTGTGTATAGCCCTGTGTATGTCTTGTATATAGCCCCTGTTTGTAGTTTGTGCTGTGTATTGGGTTGTCACCTGTGCCTTTAACTGTGGCTGTCCTCGGTTCTTGCCTGATCCTCGGATCTCTTAGCCATTGTGTAATTACTCGCCGTGTGTGTGCCTTACCATCCTTAGTGTAACTTGTCATTCATGGTCATCATGTTATTGTTGTTTGTTGTGCAGTTCCTTTATGGAATAATATAAGGAAACACTTGTGTCAGTCTGCCTCTCGTCAGTTTCATTCACCGCTGCCTCGATTCCTCGCTCTGCTCAGCAGACCCTTTCAATCTTTTGCTGTAGCGCGTTGCACAGATACAGCTGGTAACGTGTCCTTCAAAGCTCACAGTACCTCCTGTCCTTTTTCTAAAGACTCTTACCTACAATACTGAGCAAAAGTCTTGGGCCGCCAAAGAAAATGTTTAATGCTGTTCGTCCGAGTAGTAATTACATAATTGATCAGAAAAAGGACTATTTAACATTAGAATATATGCAAATTAAACTCAGTAGGATAAGCGGTTTGGAAAATGGATGGATGGAAATTAAAAGAAACACAATTTAAACTCACAAGTATTTCTTCTGTTCTCCAAAACGCTACTGATGCCTTTTTGGGTGGTGAGATAAACACCTCTTCAGTTCCCAAACATCTCCTCAGGGGCACCTCAGCCGTTCCACGTACAGTATTATGTAAACTTCACCACCAGCTCATTTTACTCATTAATTTAATAAGTTAACAAAAGTCAAAGAGGTACTAATTAGCCATAAGAGGTGTGATAGTGGTCAAGTCAAAAAATAGCTGTATGCATGGGGTGGGACTGCAGATACTGTGGTGACTGTCGGAGAGGCTGTGAAATGACAGAGCTGCCATGTTCTGACAGACATCATTTTATAGTTCTACACCAACATGAAGATCATTTGAACATCATCCTCTTTGACAGCTCAAGACTTTTACACAGTCCTGTATGAAGAGGAGAACATTCTGTGCCCAAAATTACTACTAAACAGTCAAATACGTAGAAAGTTGAGCCACTGCAGAAGTCTAGTGTAATAGAGCCAAAATGCTCTACAGGTAAAAGGCTCACACTGAAGTCATCACACTGACAAAGGAGAATTGTTAGACTGACTTTAAGAAATTTCTTCAAGTGGGAGCACGCAAATGAATTACTATACATATGACCAGGGGGCACATAACTGATTTTAGAAGAAACAGCGTCTTTGAAAGATAAAGTGGAAAAACCGGCAGACAATCCACATGGTTTAATGATCACACAGGTTCTTACAAACAGGAGTGCTGCAGACTGGAGAGCAGGTTTAGAAGTGTTCAGGTGCCACGGACCAACAGCCTGCAACAATAAAAGTAAGCCCTTTATAGGGCTCATCCAGCCTATTACTCTGACCGTATTCATTGCAATAGAAATAACCCTCGCTACCTTTTTAAAACAACTTGAGACAAACAGTTGTGCTAACAGTGTTGATCTTTGCAAATATGTTGTTATCGGCAATAATGTTCTCGTGGATTTCTCTCCGCCTTACACTGTTATTGGCGATCACCATCTGCACCACAGCATCCTCCTGCTGCGGTGTCAAAATTCTTCCTCTCCCTCCTGTGGGAGGTAAACCCTGGATCCTACAGTATTGGGTTACAGTAAAAACAAACGTGCTCCAGAGCATGTGAGCGGAGCGTGAGCGAGGAGTGGAGCAGGCGGAATTTGTTCAGAGCGCGGAGCGGTTTTTTTAATTAAGGCTGGAGCAGTCGCTCTGTCTCGCTCCAATTTCGCTCCCATACCGCTCACACTACGACTCTGAGGCGTGCCCAAATCTACCCAGAATTCATCTGTACAATTATCAAGACCGTTACACAAATTGGCTGAGATGGTATTTGTTAAGTATTTCATAAAGGAAACTGATGGATCATACAAGTGTACTATTCTTATGAAACGTATAGATGACAATATTGTAGAGCAAGAACAACAATGCGGTGAAATTGTTTTAGTGAGTAAAGATTCACTTTGGAATCACTTTTCACAGAAACATGAAAGTGTGCTACATCCAGCCCATCGCAGGGCACACTTACACACACTATTCACTCACGCATGCACTCCTACGGGCAATTTAGCAAGCCAAATTATCCCCAACACGTTTTTGGACTGTGGAGGGAAACCAGAGTACCTGGAGGAAACCCCACGACGACATGCGGAGAACATGCAAACTCCACACATGTAACCCAGGCGGAGACTTGAACCCGGGTCCCAGAGGTGTGAGGCAACAGTGCTAACCACTGCACCACCATGCCTCCCCTGCATCACACCCACATAAAGAAAATACAGAAAATCTTATCTTAAAATAAACAAATAAATAAATAAGAAAACTAATAAATAAGCCTAAATTAAATTAAAAGAAATTAATCACACACAGAGTAATTTTAAAGTACCAGCCATGTATTGTCAAAACAAAGTAGTAACTGGCATAAAATAAGGATACATGTCATTCCACAATCAATGTTTTAGCGACTTCATAGCGTCATTCAGGGTGGTGATGGCCTCTGTGTGAAAACTGTTCAAAAGTCTTGTGGTGTGTGTTTTTATTGTCCTGTATCGTCTGTCTGCCTGACGGCAAACGTTGGAAGAGATTATGAGCAGGGTGGGATGAGTCCTTTATGATATTTGATGTTTTGCGGAGGAACCAGGGGTTGAAGATATATTCCAGGGTAGGTAGGTGTGTGTTGGTTATTTTCTCAGCAGCTCTGATTACTCTCTGCAGGGCATTTTTGTCAGCTGCAGAGCTACTGCTGTACCACACCAAGACACCATAGGTCAGGACACTCTGATGTTGTGGCAGGTTGTGGCAGGTTGATTCTCCTGAGAACTCTCAGGAAGTACAGTCTTTGCTGCACCTTCCTGATCAAGCAAATTCTGTTATTTGTCCAGGTGAGGTCATCCGATATGTGTGTGCCCAGGAACTTGAATGTTGACACCCTCTCCACAACTTCCCCATTTATCACCAGAGGCTGGTGATCCACCCTTTTCCTTCTAAAACCAATGATGAGTTCCTTTGTTTTCTTGGTATTTAACATCCAGTTGTTAGCTGTACACCAGTCTGCCAATCTCCTCCCTGTATGCTGTCTCATCTCCACTGCTAATCAGGCCCACCACAGCTGTGTCATCGGCACATTTCATGATGACATTAGTATTGTGGGTTGGATTGCAATCATATGTATACAGGGAGTACAAGAACTGAGAGACAGGGAGGAGGAGTGGTGGGGACCCATCTTGACAGACTGTGGTCGGTTGGTTAGGAAATCCTGTATCCAAAAGCAGATGTTATGGTGGATGCCATTTTATGGAACAGTCTGTTTGGAAGGATAGTGTTAAATGCGGAGCTATAGTCCACAAATAGCAACCTTGCATATGTCCCTGGTTGTTCCAGGTGGACCATAACAGTATGAAGAGCAGTAGAAATGGTGTCGTCTGTTAATCTATTGGTACTGTATGCGTATTGATGAGGGTCCAGTGTTGGTGGGAGAGCAGCCTTTATATGTTTCAGAACCAGTCTTTCCAGGCACTTCATAATAATAGGTGTTAATGCCACTGGCCTGTAGTCATTGAGGTTTGTTATTATGGTCTGTTTTGATAATGGCACTATTGTAGAGGTTTTTAATGTATTAAAGATGTTTGTGAAAACCCCAGCCAGCTCCCAGGCACAGTCTCTTAGCACCCGCCCTGGGACGCCATCAGGACCAGCTGCTTTCCGTATGTTGACACTGCGAAGTGTCCGTTCTACATCAGTACTCTGCAGGATGAGCTCCTGCCTGTTGATGGCTGCTGCTGGGGCCGTAACAGTCTTTTTAACAGTCATGGCGGCCGAAGAAGTGATCGAGCTCTTCGGCCAAAGGAACACTGTTGCCGGTAGATAAGTTGATACTGCTGTTTTGGTCTGTGATGTGCCGTATCCCTTGCCATCCACGTCTGGGATCGGAGCTGCCGAAGTGGCTCTCAATCCGCCTTCTATAGGTCGCCTTTGCGTCTCTGACGTCCCTCCTCAGCTCCGACCTGGCAATGCTGTATTGTTGTGCGTCACCCGACCTAAAGGCCATGTTACGCCTCTTTAGCAGAAGACAAACATCTTTGGTCATCCATGGCTTGTTGCTGGGAAAGATACAAATTTGTTTTGTGCTGGTGACAATGTCCATGCAGTATTTTATATAGTAAAGATCAGTGGAGGTGTAGGTGTCGATGTTAGCATCTTCGAATATGGACCAGTCAGTGTGGTCAAAACAATCCTGCAGCTGTTCAGATGCTCCCTCTGGCCACCCTCGTCTTACTCTAGGAGCTGGTTTCACCATGTTAATGAGTGGTCTATATGCTGGAGTTACATACAGGGAGATGTGGTCAGACTGGCCCAAATGAGGGAAAGCTGATACTGTAAAACCCTGCTTGATATTACTGTACACATGGTCTGCAGTGTCAGCTCCTCTTGTAGGACACTGAACATGCTGGTACAATTTTGGGAGCACAGTCTTCAGATTCGCTTTGGTTAAAATCACCTGCTATTATACACACCCCTGGCGGATGGGCACTCTGTTGCTTTCTAATAGGAGTTAGCAAGTAGCACAGAGCTATAGCAGTGTTAGCTTGAGGGGGGGTATTAACAGCAGCGATCATAACAACCGAGTATTCCCTTGGTAGGTAAAAGGGGCAACACTTTACAATCCAATACTCCAAGTCCAGGGAGCAATGAGTGTCAGTGATTTTAGCGTCTGTGCACCAGCTGTTATTTGTGTACACACACAGTCCACCTCCTCTGCTCTTACCGGAGTCGATCGCCCTGTTGGCGCGTGTATAGTGCGTCCGGGTAGCTGGATAGCCTCCTCCGGGATTGTCGAACCGAGCCACGTCTCCACAAACACCATAAAATGCCTAAGAACGGGAAGCGCTTTACGGAGTGCTGAGCCGCTGCATGTGCACGCGCCGCCATCTTCGGATATCCTAAGAAATGTGGTTCAGTCGTGTGTAGTCTGTGTGCAGATGAGGAAACAAAGGCACAGTAATAGGAGATAGTTGACTCATATACAGAAATGTGCTTTTGTAGGGGGATCCACACACAGTCACCAGACAGGACAGAGGGGCTCATCTGCTTCTCTCTGACCAAACACCTTTCCTTTTTGTCTTCCCCAAGCCGCTTGTCTTGTACCATGACCTGCAAAACATCCTCTGTAAGTGATGGAGAGTCCATTTTGGCCGGAGGACAGTACGAGAGGGACTGAATGTGGTGGCACTCAAATGGACGAAGGTTCGATCTCTCTGCAAACTCTGCATTACTTCTGTAGATATCCATCTCACACATTGTTTTTTGGTCAGGACCCCATGTCCTTTTAATGACATGTACTGGTGTGCTGGGTGTTATAAAAAACTTTGCCACTGCAAACACTCCATTTGTGTGATCGATACACTGAGTGCGGAGGTGGTTCTGTGCTGTAATGTCCATTTGGATGGGAGTGTGACGTCTTCGCAGATGCATCCGTAGGTTCCTTCTATTAAGGATTTGGCCGCAGTGAGGACACTTCCCTGTGTCCTTTTTCTGCTTTCTTTGGGTGGGGGTGGGGTGGTGGTGCCACTGAGGAGCCAGGGTCAGAGGAACATAAAGAAAGTGAGGAGTGGAGGTTGGCGACTGGGGGAGGGGGGGTGGGACATGCAGTTTCAGAAGCAGTAAAGGAAGGAGCAGCAGAGGCGGGAGGTGGCTGATGCGCTTCCATTGTGGTTGGCTTGGTTTCACTGATGCATTGGGATACAATATATTGTTATGTGGTACATTGGGCGGAGCTTAATTCTCCGCTTCTGACGTCATAAGAGGAAGTGGCGTATCCTTGATTTTGATTGGTCGAGAGTTTATGCCCATATATGGTATTAATACATGCTTATGCCACGTGTTGCCGATAGGGGGGTTTGGGAGATTAAGCTTTAATAGAATAAAAATACATTACATGTATTTTATTAATGTGCTTTTTTGATTACGTTTTTAAGGAATAATAAAACATAGAGCAGGATAATGGCAAGCTAGCGCATACACGTTCAGCGGGGGCGTCCGTCTGGCCCTGTGTTGTTAGTAAGCGCCGCGGCGTATTTTAAAAGAAGAAAGCACCAAAATGTTTTAAAGAAGGAAAACTTTAGGGTTATTTTAAAAGAAAAAGCAGGGTTATTTTAAGCAGACATGCCCGAAAGTAGCAGCAGAAGAGCAAATTTAAACAAGCGCAAGCGAAACCAATAAACATACAGCCGGCGTTTTAAAAGAAGCGATCGCTCATTACATTTAACCAACACAAAAGACTTTAGTTATATTTACCAGGTTGGAGAAAGCATGTAAGCGGCAAACTTTTAGAAGAAATAGGACGAAACGATACCGGAGCTCCGACACATGCGACTACTCTGTTTGAACAACGCGGGGCGGAATGGCCGATCGCTAGTCCGGCGTTTGGCGCATGCGCACCCACGCCGCCTCCCTTTCAAAATGGCGACGCCGGCGGAGCGCCTGTTTTAGCAAATAAAACCCCTATAACCGTAATGTTTTTAAGGAATGAAGCACTTTTCTGCCAATGTGAATAATAAAGTAAAGCGGTCTGTGCATTTTCGACAGCAATAATCAAAGTATAACGCGGTTAATTCTTGTTTAAGCGAGCGCATGCGCGTAGATCCACACAGCATTTCCTTTATTGAGCCAGCTCCTTGCGTCAAGCGAACAATTGTCGCTGGACCAAGAATTCATGCATCTACCTTTGCAATGCAACTACCTTTTTTTTCGGGTCGACAGGCAATACTTGGCAATGCCGTTAGGCAGGGGTTAGCTCATCAGAACAGCAGGATGTTGTGTAGGAACGGCTGAAATTTAGGCAGCAACAAATTCTTTCGTTATAGCGTTATTTTAAATTTGTATGGGTGTGATATGCCATTCATGCAATGAGGTGGAATTAAACAACAGGGTATCCGACTGGTTCCACAAACAGCCGTATCACTAATGTGTTAAACAAAGAATAAAAAACCATTAATTACACATGCTTACGTATAAAATATATAAAAGTTTAAGGACTAAAGCACTCGACAAACAGCCGCAACACTAAACAAGGTGTAAAAACCGATCATTACCACAAATTATAATATTTAAGTATAAAAATAAATAAGTTGAGGACTAAAGCACTCGACAAACTACCCCGTAATAAATTAATGAATAAAATTATTTCAATGTGGCTAAAGTAGACGTACGCGATTATTTAATAGGGGTGCAAAAGCGCATTTTAAAACTGGTAATAACTCGAACGGCGGTAAAGACGGGTCGCTAGCGCCACCCTGTGTCCACAGCATGTGGCCCCCACAGCGAGGAAGGGGGCGGTCCAGCCCCAACCCCTCCCCCCAAAAAAAAAAAAAAAAAAAAAAAAAGTTTCCCCTATATTAAGGGCGACGTTGTCGACCAAAAATACAGAAGAACTTGAAACGCTATCGATGATCAGCTCACTACGACAAAGATGGAAATGACAAACTGGAGGTATGTTAAATTTCTTTCGTCCATACTTTAAAATTGTTTGAATTGTCACTATTGTGAAAACATTTGCGATTACTTTTGACCAAGAATTTTCCACGGTGTCAAGCCCGAGTAAGCCCCGTGAAGTAGAGGATTGGAATAGCGGTAAGTTAATATCAATGATAAGCAAATCAATGGATTTACTGTTTTTAAAATTGTGGAAAGACTGAAAGTTTATGTTCACTGTCGCAGATAAGGACGCCGACCTGTTAAGCACGCCGACGGTTATTTTCAGAGATAATCGGGAAGGGAATGTCCACGGACAACATAAGCGGAAAAGAACGGATAGTTTTAACGGTACGTGGAACAATACCTGCATCGTGGATTTTTCTGTATGAAATGCTTAAAGACTGATTTTGTCCTTCTCCCCCCAAGACACTGCCGATGATGAATTGTTGATCGCTGAGGCTGAAAAAATTGAAGCGGGTCTAGCGACGGCCGAAACCTCAACCGACGGCGCACAGAGCGAACCTGAAGAACAGTTGGAATCTACGCCGCCGGGTACTCCTACTACAGGGGTCGTGACACCGGACCAAGGGGGCCCAGCAAGCGGTGATCCAGCGACCACATCCCGGGCCTTATCGGGACCCCTGCAGAGGACGCAAGATTGGGATATTGACCAATTAACACCTTGGCAGTGGCCGGTTGCGAGCGCCCTGGACGGCGCTGTATCCCGGGCCGAGAGGCTGAAGGGGCTCAAGGTAGCTTTTTTCCTTTTTCAGGATCAAATGTGTGATTTTTTGGCGGATTTGTCTGATCAGATATAAAGAATAAGCACAGACATGGCAGAAAACTGGCGGCATTGGAGTTTTGACGGGGGTAGAAGCATGCATATAAATGATGACGACGATGGTGAAACGCCGCTGAACCCCGATCTGCTTCGGCTGATTGATGAACTGAATGACGGACCACCGGCTGAAATTAACCCCTACATGCTTGCCTTAATAAATGTTTTAAATGAGAATGGTGCTCATGAAGCTGTTGAGGCTATGGACTATGTTAATATGGGTGACGCTATAGACAATGTAGACGGGTGGTTACCGAATGCTCATGTGTCTATGAATGTGGAAATGGCTGACGACCACGCGGATGACAGCGGACCGGACACCGATGTGCAAATGCTTGACGCTGATGACGGATCGGCCATGTACGCTGAACTGCATCAGATGATTGCTGAACTGAATGGTGAGCAACCGGGTGAATTTGACCCCATTTTACAAAACTTCTTAAATGATTTAAATGATGATGAAGATGGAGCGGCGGTGGACCCTGAAATTATGGACGTTGATAATGTGGAACAACAACATGGTGGGGGTGCCGCTGATGGGGTTGTTAATGTAATACGTAGACCACAGTTTAACAACACCGAAATAAGGCAACGCTTTCATTTTGAGGGGATTGAGCATGATGACATAGATGTCTACAGGGCTGTTATACAGACATTCCAAAATTTCGTGGACAGAGTGAACGCTTTAGCGGGGCCTGGGGATATCATACAGGTGGAACTGCAGGGTGATTCAGTGAATTATAACACAGCCATGCATGTTCGAGGCGAGATCGATCTAAATGATCTGCTATCGATGGTTGACGACCTTACACAGAGTAATACCGAGGTTTTTAGCGATGAAACGCTGGAGCTGGTTGTGCAGATTATTCATAATCGAAATGGTGGGGCAGGCAATCGACAGAAATTAACAAAGCTGTTAAAGTCGGACATTTTGCAAAAGAAGCTCAGGTGTCTTATTGTTTCTGAAAACTCTGGCAATAATCTGTGCTTTGCTTACTGTGTAGTCCGCCTCTTAAACCCTGACATGTCCCATGAGATTGCTGAGATAGAAGCTAAACGTTTGCAGGAATCAGTCGGTCTAACTGATGCCGACATGGTCTCATTCTCAAGCATAGCAGAGTTTGAGCGAATGTTAGGGGTCAAAATCGTGGTGTGGTACCGCTGTGACAAGTCTGACATTTTTAAGAAATTTCAGACGAACCCCGAACCTCGTAATAAAACAATCTTTCTCTACCTTCAAGATCAGCATTATTTCGGTATAAAAAGCTTGAGTGCGTTTTTTGGGGAATCATACGTCTGTGATTACTGTTATGCCTCATTCAGTGTTAAATCAGATCACAAATGTGAGTATTACTGCAATGTATGTCTCAGTCCCGAATGCCATAAGCACCGCAGACAGTACATACATTGTGAGGATTGTGGGTCTTTGTCGTTCGCGGTATTGCTTCGAGCAGCATAAAATGTCAAAACAGCAACTAGGCGGGGGCAGTGTACGCAGCTCATGCGACACTGTCAAGTATTGTGACAAGTGTAACCGACGGTACCCCGTCACTAAAAATAATCGAAAGGGTCATAAATGTAAACCAAATACCAGATGCGCTTTTTGTAAAGAGGACTTGACACCTGATTGTGAGCATCAGTGTTTTATCGAGCCAGTAAAGACTGAGGCCTTGACAGACCGCTATGTATTTTACGACTTTGAATGTAGACAAGATGAGGGAACGCACATTGCTAATTACATCTGCTGCATTGACTTTGAGGGCAATTGTTGGACCGCTAAGGGGGATGGTCGTGTGGCGGAATTTTTCAAAAAGTACCGCAACCGTAAATACAAGGGATACACATTTATAGCGCACAACTCTAAAGGCTATGATAGTTACCTGCTCATGAAATATTTAGTTGAAAATGGCATCACACCCCACATTATCACACAGGGCAGCAAACTGCTCTGTGTGTCAGACGAGGACTTTAGCCAAAGATACATTGACTCCCTCTGCTTTCTGCTCATGAAGCTGAGCGCATTCCCCGCCGCTTTGGGTTTTGAGAGCGAAAAGAAAGGCTATTTCCCACATTTTTGGAACACCGTAGAAAATCAAAATTACGTCGGTCCCTACCCGCCACCAGAGGCATACGGGGTGCAAACCATGATGGAGAAGGAAAAGAGAGAGTTTATGGAGTGGTACGGTACTGTTGCGAGCGAGGTGTTTGACTTTAGAAAAGAAATGGCAGAGTACTGTAAAAATGATGTTGTCATCTTGAGAGAGGGCTGTCTCAGGTTCAGGGGTGAGATTATAAACAGCTGTAATCTAGACCCTTTTCAATGTGTCACCATAGCCTCTGTGTGCATGAAACAATTTTGCATGAGTTTTTTGCCTGAAAATACAGTCGCGCTAACCACTCCAGATAATTACATCAAGCGACAAAAGGCATACTCCACGCCATCTATTCAGTGGCTGGAATACATAGCACATAGCGAAAAACTAGAGATTCAGCACGCGCTCTGTAGAGGGGAGGTGAAAATGGGTCCCTACTACCTCGACGGCTATGCCGAAATCGACGGGGTTCGTACGGCGTACGAATTTTTTTCACGGGTGCCCAGAATGCTTTGATTCTAACACACTGAATCCTGTAACAAAACTGCGTTTTGGGGACATGCATCAGCAGTTTCAGGATAAGATATTTGCCCTTAAACACACGTACAACCTCAATGTACATGTTATTTGGGAACACCAGTGGGACAAACTGAAGGCTGAAAACGCTAATGTACAGGCATTCTTGAGGGAATTTGACTTTCCAGAGCACATCGATCCTTGGGACGCTCTGTTTGGCGGCAGAACTAACGCCCTGCAATTGCACTACAAAGCAGAGGGCGACGAGCGTATAGATTATTACGACTTCACGAGCCTTTACCCCTCTGTCAACAAGTTTAAGGAGTACCCGGTAGGACACCCCGTTGTCATTTACCGCGATTTTGACAGTGTGGAAAACTATTTTGGGTTGATCAAAGCCAAGGTTTACCCACCGAGAGGTCTTTACCTATCGGTTCTGCCTTACAGGTCCGGTGGTAAACTCATGTTCACACTTTGCAGAACATGCTGTGAAACTGAGACGCAGGGGATCTGTAATCATTCAGATGAGCAGAGAGCTCTGAGCGGTACGTGGTGCAGTATCGAAATCAACAAGGCTGTTGAAAAGGGCTACAAAATTGCCAAGATTTACGAGGTCTGGCATTTCCCCGACAGGACAGACACACTCTTTGCTGACTATATTAACACCCATTTAAAGGGAAAACAGGAGGCTTCGGGCTATCCCTCTTGGGTAAAGAGTGCTGAGGATAAAGAGAGATACATTCAGACCTACTTTGAGAAGGAGGGCATCCGCTTGAACCCCGAAAATATCGGGGTGAACAAAGTGAAACGCCAAATTTCCAAATTGTTTTTAAACAGTCTTTGGGGAAAATTTGGTCAGAGGATAAATCAGTCAAGTACGACGCTCATCAAAGACCCCGATGAGTTTCTCATGTTCATTTTTTCAAAGCTGGTCAATGTGTCTCACTTTTCCTTTTTGAATGACAATGTGGCAATGGTCCAATGGCGGAACATAAAGGTGCTCCCTAACACGCCGCGGCACGTCAACACGTTTATTGCGGCGTTCACTACCGCGTATGCTAGGCTCGAGCTGTACAACCTCATGGACCGCTTGGGGCGGCGTACGCTGTACCATGATACAGACTCTGTCATTTTTGTCAGCAAGCCGGGGGACTGGATGCCACCTTTGGGTGACTTTCTTGGTGAGCTGACAAGCGAGTTGGACCCAGATGACCACATTGTGGAATTTGTTTCAGGGGGTCCCAAAACTTATGGGTACAGAACCGCAAAAAGTAAAACAAACTTGAAAGTTAAGGGAATAACGCTGCACAACACCAATTCGAAAGTTGTCAACATCGCATCCCTCACAGAGTTAGTTCACGATTTTGTGAATAACCCACGTGACCCCCCTCGACATCTACGCAGCAAATCTTGAGGGATAAAAGGGGTTTCCTTTTGAAAACTAAGACAGTCAACAAGTGTTTCATGGTTGTGTACACCAAGCGGCAGCTACTGCCTGACTATTCACTATATCACTATATAAGTGACGGGTTCGACAATAGACTTCAGCACCCATTCTCGTGCATTATATCGGGACCGAGCAACTGTGGCAAGTCTTATTTCATTAAAAGACTGCTTGAGAATGTGGATTGTACATTGTCCAGAGTGCCTGAAAACGTCGTATGGTGCTATTCTTGCTGGCAACCATTGTATGATGATTTGTTGTGCAAAATAAAAAATATAAAATTTGTGGAAGGAATCCCAGAGTCTCTGTGTGACGACGAACTTTTACCATCAAATAAAATTAATTTGATCATCATTGACGACCTTATGGAAAAAGCCAGCGATAACGGCGAGGTGGAAAAAGCTTTTACCAAGTACACGCATCACAGAAATCTAAGCATCATATATCTGGTGCAGAATCTTTGCTTCCAAGGTAAGAAGAGCCGGACCATCAATCTCAACGCTAATTATATTGTATTATTTAAAAACCCCCGAGAAAAATTACAGACGAGTGTATTGGCAAGGCAGATGTACCCGCGGCATTCAAATTTTTTTCTCGAAGCTTTCGAAGACGCTACAAAAGTCCCTTACGGATATCTGTTGGTGGATTTAAAAGCCGTGACACCCGATGACTGTAGGCTCAGAACAGGAATGCTTCCACCCGAGTGGCCGGCTGCTTACGTGCTCAAGAAAAAATAATAATGTCGGAGCGTATAAAAAGAAATTGGAGTGACCTGAAAGCTTTATTTGACAGTAACGCCAGACAGAGAAAGAAAATTTTAAAGACGGCATCTCCGGGTTTGCTGAACACTCTTTGTGAAATAGCTTTGAACGTGCTGTGCGGCAAGATCCCGTTAACCAAAGCCCAGATTGTACAACTAAAAAAGCAAAAGAGCGGCATTAAACTATTGGCAAACAAACGGGCATCGTTTAAAAAAAAGAAGGCTATTATACAGACCGGTGGGGGATTCATTCTACCCCTGCTAAGTGTCGCCATACCGTTTCTCACCAGTCTTTTTCAACGGAGCTAAGTAAATGGAACACGCTAGGAAAATGTATCTGGTCCCTAAGGCACAGCTTGAAAAACTGCATAATGCCACATCTCCTAAAGACACGATAAGACAGACTGCCGAAAGCGAATTGGACATTGCAATACGCAACATTTTATCAAGAACGGATGTTGCTGACCACGAAAAGGTCCGCTTGTACACAGAGGTGCTACAGAGATATTTGACTTTGGCCAGGCAAGGTGATAATGAGCCCTTATCTTTAACACTTCCTCCTGAAGAGTCCATGATAGATAATGCTGTGGCGGCACGTGCCACCGTTACTGGGGATTCCATTATGGACGAAGTCATTAAAAATGTTGCTTCGCGTAACAAGAAAAAGGCTGAATATATAATGGGTAAAATGCATGAAAACTCTGCCGTCACTGCGTGGAATCCGCGCGGGGAGTGTGTTTTCAATGGTACAACTACCACTGGATCCCACATGCTCGATTTGCTTAAAAACATTACCAACCCGCATAACGTGAACGAGGGGAAAAGGCCTGTGGGGTGGGGAGAATTTCTACAAGGCCTGGCTAGACTCAACATGCCTTGCACCCTCATACCTAACCAAGATGTCGGACGTCTCATAGAGTCGATCAAGAACAAGCCCCGCACCGAGGAGCGGCGTGACGGGACACCCCGAGATGGTCGGTCACCGCGAACCCCACGGAAATTCTTAAGACCCGACTGGCTTGTATTTTAAAATGCTTTTGTACTTAATTAAAACACTCAAACGTGATATTTTGTCTTTGTGTTTTTTATTTGTCATGCACAATCTTTTTCAAAGCCTTACAACATCTCACCATCTGCATTTTGGTAAACATATTTTTCACACGATTGATATATTTAAATTTAGAAACAAAATGAGAAACCATAGCATCGTTCTTTTTTAAATCATTGCTATAAAACGATATAATTTTGCAAAAAGAAAAGCCTCTACAGCGGTTAATTAAATAAAAAATGCAATGTTGTCCACACGTCACACTGAGATCGCTTTGAAGCTGCTTCGCGTTGCAAACGAGACGGTCACAGTGCTTTGTCATAAAAGCGTTTATGACCCTCGGAAAGCTGGGGTGATCCGGAGGATTTCCGTAGGAGTCGAAAAACTCTGCGGTGCTGTCAGTACCGATGAAAAGCGCCAGCCAGTGCTCACCGGGTGCCCAACTCGGATGTGTGTTGACGATGAAGATTGCGGGTAATTTTTCAAGTTTTACATCCTCCAGCTCGTCACAAGCCAACACCCCATAAAAATGTCTAGCAGTCCAGCGGTTTCTGCCAAGGATGTTGGATAGCTCCAAGGTGTTCATGACTAGTAGTAATCGTACAATACATTTCTCCTTTGGTTAATCTCGATTATATTGTCGAATGATGCGTAAACTATCAATGTCGCAGTCCTGGCCAGCGGCTGGCGGAACCTCATCTCCAGGCGCATATTTCCGCTTTTAACCATGGAGAGATGCTGATTAACTTGTCACCCGACGAGGGATGTAAAGGCGTACAAAGTGTAACCATTTATATACTCGTTTCTGTCAACAGCGAAAGGCTCGTTTTTCAAATGTCTCCCCGTAGCCAAAATCAAACTAATATTCACGGGCCACGTTTCCTCGGATAAAATCTGGTTGAAAGGGTTTAGAGGGATACTGCTGGCCATCTACGTAAAGCACTACAAATTCAGCGTCGTAATGTTGAAAATTGAAGGGGTTTCGATCGTACGCGCCCATAAAACCCATATTATCTACAAGCCCGATAACTACGGTTTTAGGCAGCTGACCTAGAAACAAATTTTCTTGAGCGCAGACACGGCTACCCGCGGCCACACTAAAAGTTCTCATACATACTCTCTCGATCGGGTATTTCGCGTTGGCTGTCAGCAATGCGCTCGCGTGCCCCAGTTTGACAGCCGTCGATACAGAAACTTTTTTAACAAAGAGGGATGCCGATACTATTTTGAGCGAGTACTGCTCAGCTGCATCACCGCTCATGAGGCAAAACTCATCTTTGTTTCGGACCATTTTAATTTTGACGTCGACCCCATTTAGCAGCACCCTGACAAAGCAGCACCCTGACAAAGCAGCACCCTGACAAAGCAGCACCCTGACACTGACAAACAAGCAGCAGCCTGACACTGACAGACAAAGCAGCAGCAGCCTGACACTGACAGACAAAGCAGCAGCAGCCTGACACTGACAGACAAAGCAGCAGCAGCCTGACACTGACAGACAAAGCAGCAGCAGCCTGACACTGACAGACAAAGCAGCAGCAGCCTGACACTGACAGACAAAGCAGCAGCAGCCTGACACTGACAGACAAAGCAGCAGCAGCCTGACACTGACAGACAAAGCAGCAGCAGCCTGACACTGACAGACAAAGCAGCAGCAGCCTGACACTGACAGACAAAGCAGCAGCAGCCTGACACTGACAGACAAAGCAGCAGCAGCCTGACACTGACAGACAAAGCAGCAGCAGCCTGACACTGACAGACAAAGCAGCAGCAGCCTGACACTGACAGACAAAGCAGCAGCAGCCTGACACTGACAGACAAAGCAGCAGCAGCCTGACACTGACAAAGCAGCAGCAGCCTGACACTGACAAAGCAGCAGCAGCCTGACACTGACAAAGCAGCAGCAGCCTGACACTGACAAAGCAGCAGCAGCCTGACACTGACAAACCAGCAGCAGCCTGACACTGACAAACCAGCAGCAGCCTGACACTGACAAACCAGCAGCAGCCTGACACTGACAAACCAGCAGCCCCCTGACAAACCAGCAGCCCCCTGACAAACCAGCAGCCCCCTGACAAACCAGCAGCACCCTGACAAACCAGCAGCACCCTGACAAACCAGCAGCACCCTGACAAACCAGCAGCAGCCTGACACTGACAAACCAGCAGCACCCTGACAAACCAGCAGCAGCCTGACACTGACAAACCAGCAGCAGCCTGACACTGACAAACCAGCAGCCTGACAAACCAGCAGCAGCCTGACACTGACAAACCAGCAGCCTGACACTGACAAAGCAGCAGCCTGACACTGACAAACCAGCAGCCTGACACTGACAAAGCAGCAGCCTGACACTGACAAAGCAGCAGCCTGACACTGACAAAGCAGCAGCCTGACACTGACAAAGCAGCAGCCTGACAAAGCAGCAGCCTGACAAAGCAGCACCCTGACAAACCAGCAGCAGCCTGACCCTGACAAACCAGCAGCAGCCTGACCCTGACAAACCAGCAGCAGCCTGACCCTGACAAACCAGCAGCAGCCTGACCCTGACAAACCAGCAGCAGCCTGACCCTGACAAACCAGCAGCAGCCTGACACTGACAAACCAGCAGCAGCCTGACAAACCAGCAGCAGCCTGACAAAGCAGCAGCAGCCTGACAAAGCAGCAGCAGCCTGACAAAGCAGCAGCAGCCTGACACTGACAAACCAGCAGCAGCCTGACACTGACAAACCAGCAGCAGCCTGACACTGACAAACCAGCAGCAGCCTGACACTGACAAACCAGCAGCAGCCTGACACTGACAAACCAGCAGCAGCCTGACACTGACAAACCAGCAGCAGCCTGACACTGACAAACCAGCAGCCCCCTGACAAACCAGCAGCCCCCTGACAAACCAGCACCCGCCTGACCCTGACAAACCAGCAGCAGCCTGACACTGACAAAGCAGCAGCAGCCTGACACTGACAAAGCAGCAGCAGCCTGACACTGACAAAGCAGCAGCAGCCTGACACTGACAAAGCAGCAGCAGCCTGACACTGACAAACCAGCAGCAGCCTGACACTGACAAACCAGCAGCAGCCTGACCCTGACAAACCAGCAGCAGCCTGACCCTGACAAACCAGCAGCAGCCTGACCCTGACAAACCAGCAGCAGCCTGACACTGACAAACCAGCAGCCTTACACTGACAAACCAGCAGCACCCTGACACTGACAAACCAGCAGCACCCTGACACTGACAAACCAGCAGGAATATTATTGTACGTTTCCTACCTTCACCGGGCATAAACCGTTGGAAAGGCAAAGTGATTCAAAGATATTACAAGGCATTAAACACTACTAAAAAATGAGCATACCTGTGTTTTTATAGAAAGGTGTAACTTTATTGCACATTCATAAACATAAAACAGGGCAAACTGGGGTGCAGGGTTTCACAGGCAGGAGAGCTCCAACCCCTCTCCCCTGAATGATGTCCTCTGCACCCCATAATCAAAGTTCCTCCCCAACATTTATTTTTCTTGTTTTATTTTTATCATGTCCTGTCCCTCTGGTGTGCTGTACAACCTTGGCCGGAGGTTAGCTTTTTTTCCGGAAGTGGTTAACCAGCCGGCCAAAGGTCTGTATGCCTGGGTGACAGGCACACTCAGGGGAATGAGCATCCACACACATGTGGATGCCCTGGCTGTTCCTGAAAAAAAACATGTAGCCGGATTCTTCTTCCTTTGTGCTCTCATGAATCCGCTGGCCCTCAGTGGCTGTGACTACCGGCCCGTGGTGGTCACATACCACCTCACCAGCCTGGAACTGCCAGGTGGCGCAGACTCCCTTCCCCGCAATGTCCACCGCAAGTCCCTTCCACTTCTGCTTGTGGATGAGCTCCTGGATGTGGCTGGAATCAATGGCGGTGTCCACCGAACCCACTGGTCTCCAGTCCTTGAGGACGCTGGCTGCGCTTTGGAATGTTGCTTCTCCAGCCTTGGTTCCTGATCCAAGCGTCGACCCGGGACTCGGTGGGCTGCTGTCTGCCAAAGTGTACTGTCAAGAACAAAGCAAATTGTTGTTAGGAAGACTATGTAGATAGGATTGCTTATCAGTAAAGTGCTTTAAAAATTAGTGCTACAAACAATACTCACAGAGGACATGCTGGACACGCATCCTCATCTTCAGCCAGCACTCAGAGCTGTCGCTGAAACTGGCCCGACCTGTGTCCCTACAGTCTTGTCTGGGATGTCGCCATCCAGGGTCACGGGGTGGATTCGAAGGAGCTGATGGAATGCTGCCTGGACATCATCTGCTGGTTGGACGCCAGGGCAGCATCCCATGCGGCGCCATGGGCAGAACAGCTGGATCCTTCCTCTGTGGAGTCGGCGCTGGGATTAAAAAAAACACACAAAGTTTTACGGTTATTGTTCAGTGGTGAGGGCTTTGGTTTTGTGTCTTGATGTTGGTAAGTGTGTTGACAAACGGAAAACATGCCTACCTTGAGTCACCTGCCAGCTTCTTCAGCAGCTTATTGGCCAGCACCACATTCCATGACTTTTATCCGGTAGTGCTTGTCAGCCGTTGCAGTGGAATGCGTGAGGTAATCGGCTACCAAGGACGACTTCTGGTCACTCAAGTCCTTGGTGGCCGTCTCAAAGATGCGCCGGGCCGTTTGGCTGGTGACTGGATCCAGCTTGTATCTAAAATACAAAACGAATAAGATTTATTAATACATCTCGCACAACACATGACAACATGTATCTAGAACAAATTATAGGGGAATGAATCATGATTAGCTCACTTTTGGTGCAGCCGGTTCAGGTCTCCTCCCAGGTCATCAGTCGTCGTCCCGGTTCTCTTGGAGCTCAGAAGCTGTAGCCCTTCCCATGTGAAGATGTCAAACTACTGTTGACAGAGGAAGAGATTTAATTTCTGCTTTTGAAATAAATGACAATAAATCTTTTCAAGCTTGATATGCTTACTGCCTCCTCCTCAGAGGACAATGCAAATGTGGCCACTCGCCGTGCCGACATCTTGTTCCTTCACCTCAATCACCGCATGGTCGGATTCGGTCCTGCTCCTGGACCTGCACAAGACAATGATGTCCCACTGATTAATAAGCGAATTGGCAAAAAGGAAAAGTGAAGACAAAAAGAATACAATACTTGCGGTCATGTGCTCCATCATGCCTGGTCGCTGTAGATGCTTCAGAATGACCGTGACCTCCAGGTAGTAGAGGACAAGAGAGATGTTGGGTGATACATTGGGCGGAGCTTAATTTGGTTCTGCTTCTGATGTCATAAGCGGGAGGGGGCGTATCCCTTATTCTGATTGGTCGAGGGGTTATGTCCATATATGGTATACATGCTTATGCCACGTGTTGCGCCATATGGTTTGGGAGGTAAGGGTTGCCATTAAACTTTAATAGAATAAAAATACATTAGATGTGTTTTAATTATAGTTTTTAAGGAATAATGAAACGTATAGCAGGATTAATGCAAGCTAAGATGCACGTCTAGCAGGGGGGGTCCGTCTGGCCATAGCCACGTGTTAGTAGGCACAAGCGCCACGGTGTATTTTTTGAAAGAAAAGCAGGCGGGATTTAAACAAGTACAAACATGCCCAAAAGAATCAGAAGAGCAAATGCTGAATTTAAACAAGCACAAGAGCGATATTATGTGGTACCTTGGGCGGAGCTTAATTTTGCTCCGCTTCTGACGTCATAAGTGGGAGGGGGGCGTATCCTTTATTCTGATTGGTCGATGGCTTATCTCTATACACCATACATGCTTATGCCACGTGTTGCCGATAGGGGGCCATTTGGATTGGGATATTGCCGTTAAACTTGTAATGTATTTTTATTCTATTAATGTATTTTATTGTGTTTTTTTAAATTACGTTTTTAAAGAATAATAAAACATCGAGCAGGATGATGGCAAGTTAGCGCATACACGTTAAGCGGGGGGTCCGTCCACCTCGTAGCCGCGTGTTGGTAAGCGCCACGGCGTATTTTAAGAAGAAAGCACCAAAAGAAGAAAAACTTTAGTGTTATTTTAAAATAAAAGCAGGGTTTGTTTAAAAAAACAAACATGCCCGAAAGAAGCAGAAGAACAAATTTAAACAAGCGCAAGCGAAGTCAATAAACATACCGCACGTCGTTTTAAAAGAAGAGAGCACACGTTACATTTAACCACCACGAAAGACTTTAGTGATATTTACCAGGTTGGAGAAAGCATGTAAGCGGCAAAATTTTAGAAATATGACGAAACGAACCCGGAGCTCCGTCACATGCGGCTTGTCTGTTTGAACAACGCAGGGCGGAATGGCCGATCGCTAGTCCGGCGCATGCGCACCCACGCCAACACCCCTTTCAAAATGGCGACGACAGCGGAGCGCCTGTTATTTCAAATAAAACCTCTATAACCGTAATGTTTTTAAGGAATGAAGCACTTTTCTACCAATGTGAATAACAAAGTAAAGCGCTCTGAGCATTTTCGACAACAATAATCAAAGAACGCGGTTAATTCTTGTTTAAACGAGCGCATGCGCATAGATCCACACAGCATTTCCTTTATTGAGCCAGCTCGTTGCATCAAGCAACTGTCAAATGGTGAACAATTGTCAAATTGTTGCCGGTCTCATACAGACAGTGCCGACCATGAGTTTAACACCGGCGACGCTCCATAGCCGTGACTTAGTGCCGCTAAACCCAACATGGGCGCCCCGCAAACCGTGGAGGTAACGCAAGCATGGAGCTCTGTGCAGCATATTCTCGCATAAAGAATGTATCTGTGTAAAACTCGAGAGAAAGTTTGAACAAAGTGAGATTGACGGGGAATCATTAGACCAGCCCCCTTTGTGGCAATAGCAACCAATAAGATGAGAGAAGGATGTACTTAACCATGGTGAAAAGCGTATTAATACCCACCACGCCTGTGAGCCAGCACTCAGAAGATGAGACACACCTCCCCAGCGAGCAACGTCGTGCAAACAGACAACTTCGACTATCCCGACGTCTCCTGAAGTGACCACACAGCCGGATCCGTCCTGTCAGCTGCCTCTGATAGACGAGCATACTTTTGGACTGCTGCTGAACAACGCTGAAATCGACCCTCAGCGGTCACCATCCTGGTCTCCACCGATACAGCCAGTGACTTTTGGGCTGCGACTTGACAACTCACCAGAGCCTTTTGACCTTCAGCAGGCCGCATCATGGGGTCCATAAGGCGACCCCGTGCCTTTCATCGTCACCCCCCTTCGAGCCCACCGTGGGCGCAATGGCCGGCATTGATGGTTGAGGCTGCGGAGGTGACCCCGCATGTATTCTTGGGAGCACCACGGTCCCTGTCACCGACGCTCGAGGAGCTCTGTCAGAGTTTTTCTGCGCTGTCATTGTCTGAAGATGTTGTGGATGGGAGCATCACTGACTCGGCTATGAAAATTATCAAAGGGGCTCTTGCCTGCATTCTGGATCATGTGATCGAGGAGGACTTGGAGGACTGTGTAGGTTGCTCTGTGATGCATCCTAGCCAGCTTCGGCACACGTGCCTGTACGATCCCGAGCCATTTTACTTCTTTCACAATTTTGAAAAGTTGGTCAAAAAGCTGTATAGACCATGGTTTAAACATATCATCACAAAAGCGGTGTCGGTGTTCAATCCCCACCCCTCCCCCATGAAAGTACAGGGCGCTGTTGAAGCCGTTATGTATGATCTTAAAGCTGAAATAAACATACGGGAGAAATTGCGCGAGTTGAAATGTGAAGTTGAAGGGGCAGATTACGAGGGGGCTATAGATGACGCATATAATGAATTCTGTATTTTGCACGCATACAAACCACCCCAGGCTGCTGTGTAAACGCTGAACTATGTGATCGAAATGTTTCTGACAATTTTTGCATGCATTCTAAATAAAGAGTTGACTCAAAAACCACTGTGCCATTATTGCTAGAGGTACATGATGGATGACAAGCACTTGAAGCGTGTCTATTGTACACCATCAAACCCTGGGTCTTTTGGAGGCCCCGACAGATTATACTGATCTCTGATAGATGAAGAAGGTGTGTGTAATATAAATAAGAAAAGTTGCTACATGGCTATCTGGTGAAGATGCATACACATTACATAAACCGATCAGGTTTAACTTTAAAAGGAACAGAGTCTTTGTGACTAATATCGATTCTCAATGGCAAGCTGACTTGGGGGACATGTCGGCTTACGCGGAACAGAATGACGATTTTAAACACATGTTAACGTGTATAGACATTCTATCAAAATACGCATGGGTACAATGTCTTAAAAGCAAGATGGGGGCAGAGGTAAAGAAAGTGTTTGAAAACATTCTCTCTGAAGGCAGGACCCCTAAAAGGCTACAAACCGATCACGGGACAGAGATTTTTTTATTTTTTTTTAACGCGTCGTTTCATAAGCTTACCGAGAAACATGGAATAATACATTTCGCCACTGGTAACGATGTCAAGGCGTCTGTAGTGGAAAGGTTTAGCGACACATTCGTGTCTTTTAATGTGTAGTTATTTTACAGCTTATAATTCAAGAAGGTATGTAGACATTGTACAAGATCTAGCGATCGCTTACAATAATACCCACCACAGTACCATTAAAATGAAGCCGGTTGAGGTTAATGCACAGAATGCGGCCCAAGTCTTCAACAACGTTTATGGTTTGATGCCGAGTATATCTAAAAAGCATCGTCATAAGTTTAAAAATGGTGATGTGGTCAGGGTGTCTAAAGCACGTGGAAAATTCACCAAAGGATATGAGCAAACATTTACGGATGAGTATTTTACCATAGCCGAACATCTACCTAGAGCACCACCGGTGTATAGGTTAAAAGATTATGACGACGATATCATAGAGGGGACATTTTACGCCGAAGAGCTACAAAAGATCAGACTAGGCAAAGACAAAAACTTCAAAGTTGAGAAAATTGTTGCGGAAAAAACGCTGGGTGGTCAAAATGTTTGTAGTGAAATGGCAGGGATGTCCAGACAAATTTAACAGCTGGGTTGCTGCTAAACAAGTAGTTGACGTATAAGTGCGACGGCCCGTGTTTGTAGCGTTCAGTTCCATCAAAAACAGCCATGGAGGAAAGCGGCTTTTATGTCACGCTCCCAAGCAATGCGTCTATGGATGTTTTCCCGCACAATACCATATCGAGCTACACGACAAAACTAGCCAAGCCGATTTGAACTGAATGGTAAATGGGAAGTAGGATTAGCCGAAATCCATTACCCACGTACATGGGATACACTGGTAGAAGAAGACACCTTGTTTTACGTGACAGGATGGATGTCGTTACCGTCGACCTACAGTACAAGCTAAAGGCGGGATATTAGAGATATTGAAAACCTAATCAGTGAGACGAATGAGGTTCTAGGAATGTCAAAACTAAAATTTGACTATAGCGTGATAAACAAAGTGTATATGGTCGGACCCCCGCACGTTGCCTTTAAAGCGAAAGGTAATCTTGCACGGATGCTGGGGTTTGTGCCTGATGTATTTCAGAAGATTGGCGATAGACCAGCGGCACCGTACCCCGCCGACATAAGCGCCGGTTTTTACACAATTTACATGTATTCAGACATTGTCGAGCATCAAAGAGTGGGTGACAGCTACGTGCCTCTTTTACGGGGTGTACATATAGCTGGGGAACACAACTCGATGGTCACAATGTCTTATGACAGGATTCATTATGTGTCGCTCTGCAAGAATCACATTGATATAGTCATTGAGTTAGTCTCAGCAGAACAAGACGATACCCTTCCGATACGGGAAAACGATAGTAAAACTGCATTTCAGGCCGGTTAAGCAGTACTACCCCCAATGTACAGCGCCGATGGCTTTTCAGATCCACATAGATATGTGGAATACTACAGAAACCAGGCGGGAAACGGGCTACCCGGATACAATGGGGCCCCCGTTATGTACGGCGGTGGTCTGGGGGGGCTTTTTCGAGGCCTCCTCAGAATGGCTGTGCCATTTCTTAAAAGGACTTTCAATATGGCGAAGCCGCATTTAAAATCGGCCGCCCAAAATATCGTTAAAGACGTAGTAACAGGAGCCATGACGGGTCAATTGACAGCACAGCCGCAAGAGGGCTCGGGGCTCATGGTGCTTGCTCGCGGCAAGCGGCATAGACCCCCTGGGGATCGAATTACCTCCGCTAAAAAACGCAAAGCAATACCCAAGAGAGGCACAGTAGTCAAAAAGAAGCGCGAGAAGAAGGTGGCCAAAAAAGCACAGAGAAGAAGCTACATTTTCTAAAACTATGGCCCTCATTCACAACATTTCGGAAGAGTGTATGAAATCAGAATTGGACATTTTTGCATTACCGTACACGCAAGCAAGCATTGATAAGAATATATACGTGGAAGTTAAGGCTGAGGCCTTAACTGATAATGGCCCCCTGGAGTTTTTTATCGCCGGTAATGGGGAAGATTACCTAGATCTCAACAACACGCTACTGCATCTCCGGTGTCGGATCACAAGAGCTAACGGTACAAACATTGACGCAGGGGCAAATGTGGGAGTCATAAATTACCCGATCGCCTCGATTTTCTCACAAGTGGACGTATCCCTGGGTGACCGGCTAGTGAGCCAATCTAGCAACACTTACCCTTACAGAGCGATGATAGTGCCTGCTTAATTATAGCGTTGGTACGCTCTCCAGACAGTTTACCTGCGGGTTGTTTTTCAAAGACAGCAGTACAGGAATGAATGAGACAGACCCGCAAGGCCTTAACGCGGGGCTAGAGAAAAGAGCCGCATTTTCGGCAAGGAGCAGCGTTTTCGATTTGATGGGCCTCTGACATATTTTTTCAGGAGCGGCTAATGCTAAATGGGGTCGACGTCAAAATTAAAATGGTCCGAAACAAAGATGAGTTTTGCCTCATGAGCGGTGATGCAGCTGAGCAGTACTCGCTCAAAATAGTATCGGCATCCCTCTTTGTTAAAAAAGTTTCTGTATCGACGGCTGTCAAACTGGGGCACGCGAGCGCATTGCTGACAGCCAACGCGAAATACCCGATCGAGAGAGTATGTATGAGAACTTTTAGTGTGGCCGCGGGTAGCCGTGTCTGCGCTCAAGAAAATTTGTTTCTAGGTCAGCTGCCTAAAACCGTAGTTATCGGGCTTGTAGATAATATGGGTTTTATGGGCGCGTACGATCGAAACCCCTTCAATTTTCAACATTACGACGCTGAATTTGTAGTGCTTTACGTAGATGGCCAGCAGTATCCCTCTAAACCCTTTCAACCAGATTTTATCCGAGGAAACGTGGCCCGTGAATATTAGTTTGATTTTGGCTACGGGGAGACATTTGAAAAACGAGCCTTTCGCTGTTGACAGAAACGAGTATATAAATGGTTACACTTTGTACGCCTTTACATCCCTCGTCGGGTGACAAGTTAATCAGCATCTCTCCATGGTTAAAAGCGGAAATATGCGCCTGGAGATGAGGTTCCGCCAGCCGCTGGCCAGGACTGCGACATTGATAGTTTACGCATCATTCGACAATATAATCGAGATTAACCAAAGGAGAAATGTATTGTACGATTACTACTAGTCATGAACACCTTGGAGCTATCCAACATCCTTGGCAGAAACCGCTGGACTGCTAGACATTTTTATGGGGTGTTGGCTTGTGACGAGCTGGAGGATGTAAAACTTGAAAAATTACCCGCAATCTTCATCGTCAACACACATCCGAGTTGGGCACCCGGTGAGCACTGGCTGGCGCTTTTCATCGGTACTGACAGCACCGCGGATCACCCCAGCTTTCCGAGGGTCATAAACGCTTTTATGACAAAGCACTGTGACCGTCTCGTTTGCAACGCGAAGCAGCTTCAAAGCGATCTCAGTGTGACGTGTGGACAACATTGCATTTTTTATTTAATTAACCGCTGTAGAGGCTTTTCTTTTTGCAAAATTATATCGTTTTATAGCAATGATTTAAAAAAGAACGATGCTATGGTTTCTCATTTTGTTTCTAAATTTAAATATATCAATCGTGTGAAAAATATGTTTACCAAAATGCAGATGGTGAGATGTTGTAAGGCTTTGAAAAAGATTGTGCATGACAAATAAAAAACACAAAGACAAAATATCACGTTTGAGTGTTTTAATTAAGTACAAAAGCATTTTAAAATACAAGCCAGTCGGGTCTTAAGAATTTCCGTGGGGTTCGCGGTGACCGACCATCTCGGGGTGTCCCGTCACGCCGCTCCTCGGTGCGGGGCTTGTTCTTGATCGACTCTATGAGACGTCCGACATCTTGGTTAGGTATGAGGGTGCAAGGCATGTTGAGTCTAGCCAGGCCTTGTAGAAATTCTCCCCACCCCACAGGCCTTTTCCCCTCGTTCACGTTATGCGGGTTGGTAATGTTTTTAAGCAAATCGAGCATGTGGGATCCAGTGGTAGTTGTACCATTGAAAACACACTCCCCGCGCGGATTCCACGCAGTGACGGCAGAGTTTTCATGCATTTTACCCATTATATATTCAGCCTTTTTCTTGTTACGCGAAGCAACATTTTTAATGACTTCGTCCATAATGGAATCCCCAGTAACGGTGGCACGTGCCGCCACAGCATTATCTATCATGGACTCTTCAGGAGGAAGTGTTAAAGATAAGGGCTCATTATCACCTTGCCTGGCCAAAGTCAAATATCTCTGTAGCACCTCTGTGTACAAGCGGACCTTTTCGTGGTCAGCAACATCCGTTCTTGATAAAATGTTGCGTATTGCAATGTCCAATTCGCTTTCGGCAGTCTGTCTTATCGTGTCTTTAGGAGATGTGGCATTATGCAGTTTTTCAAGCTGTGCCTTAGGGACCAGATACATTTTCCTAGCGTGTTCCATTTACTTAGCTCCGTTGAAAAAGACTGGTGAGAAACGGTATGGCGACACTTAGCAGGGGTAGAATGAATCCCCCACCGGTCTGTATAATAGCCTTCTTTTTTTTAAACGATGCCCGTTTGTTTGCCAATAGTTTAATGCCGCTCTTTTGCTTTTTTAGTTGTACAATCTGGGCTTTGGTTAACGGGATCTTGCCGCACAGCACGTTCAAAGCTATTTCACAAAGAGTGTTCAGCAAACCCGGAGATGCCGTCTTTAAAATTTTCTTTCTCTGTCTGGCGTTACTGTCAAATAAAGCTTTCAGGTCACTCCAATTTCTTTTTATACGCTCCGACATTATTATTTTTTCTTGAGCACGTAAGCAGCCGGCCACTCGGGTGGAAGCATTCCTGTTCTGAGCCTACAGTCATCGGGTGTCACGGCTTTTAAATCCACCAACAGATATCCGTAAGGGACTTTTGTAGCGTCTTCGAAAGCTTCGAGAAAAAAATTTGAATGCCGCGGGTACATCTGCCTTGCCAATACACTCGTCTGTAATTTTTCTCGGGGGTTTTACAATATAATTAGCGTTGAGATTGATGGTCCGGCTCTTCTTACCTTGGAAGCAAAGATTCTGCACCAGATATATGATGCTTAGATTTCTGTGATGCGTGTACTTGGTAAAAGCTTTTTCCACCTCGCCGTTATCGCTGGCTTTTTCCATAAGGTCGTCAATGATGATCAAATTAATTTTATTTGATGGTAAAAGTTCGTCGTCACACAGAGACTCTGGGATTCCTTCCACAAATTTTATATTTTTTATTTTGCACAACAAATCATCATACAATGGTTGCCAGCAAGAATAGCACCATACGACGTTTTCAGGCACTCTGGACAATGTACAATCCACATTCTCAAGCAGTCTTTTAATGAAATAAGACTTGCCACAGTTGCTCGGTCCCGATATAATGCACGAGAATGGGTGCTGAAGTCTATTGTCGAACCCGTCACTTATATAGTGATATAGTGAATAGTCAGGCAGTAGCTGCCGCTTGGTGTACACAACCATGAAACACTTGTTGACTGTCTTAGTTTTCAAAAGGAAACCCCTTTTATCCCTCAAGATTTGCTGCGTAGATGTCGAGGGGGGTCACGTGGGTTATTCACAAAATCGTGAACTAACTCTGTGAGGGATGCGATGTTGACAACTTTCGAATTGGTGTTGTGCAGCGTTATTCCCTTAACTTTCAAGTTTGTTTTACTTTTTGCGGTTCTGTACCCATAAGTTTTGGGACCCCCTGAAACAAATTCCACAATGTGGTCATCTGGGTCCAACTCGCTTGTCAGCTCACCAAGAAAGTCACCCAAAGGTGGCATCCAGTCCCCCGGCTTGCTGACAAAAATGACAGAGTCTGTATCATGGTACAGCGTACGCCGCCCCAAGCGGTCCATGAGGTTGTACAGCTCGAGCCTAGCATACGCGGTAGTGAACGCCGCAATAAACGTGTTGACGTGCCGCGGCGTGTTAGGGAGCACCTTTATGTTCCGCCATTGGACCATTGCCACATTGTCATTCAAAAAGGAAAAGTGAGACACATTGACCAGCTTTGAAAAAATGAACATGAGAAACTCATCGGGGTCTTTGATGAGCGTCGTACTTGACTGATTTATCCTCTGACCAAATTTTCCCCAAAGACTGTTTAAAAACAATTTGGAAATTTGGCGTTTCACTTTGTTCACCCCGATATTTTCGGGGTTCAAGCGGATGCCCTCCTTCTCAAAGTAGGTCTGAATGTATCTCTCTTTATCCTCAGCACTCTTTACCCAAGAGGGATAGCCCGAAGCCTCCTGTTTTCCCTTTAAATGGGTGTTAATATAGTCAGCAAAGAGTGTGTCTGTCCTGTCGGGGAAATGCCAGACCTCGTAAATCTTGGCAATTTTGTAGCCCTTTTCAACAGCCTTGTTGATTTCGATACTGCACCACGTACCGCTCAGAGCTCTCTGCTCATCTGAATGATTACAGATCCCCTGCGTCTCAGTTTCACAGCATGTTCTGCAAAGTGTGAACATGAGTTTACCACCGGACCTGTAAGGCAGAACCGATAGGTAAAGACCTCTCGGTGGGTAAACCTTGGCTTTGATCAACCCAAAATAGTTTTCCACACTGTCAAAATCGCGGTAAATGACAACGGGGTGTCCTACCGGGTACTCCTTAAACTTGTTGACAGAGGGGTAAAGGCTCGTGAAGTCGTAATAATCTATACGCTCGTCGCCCTCTGCTTTGTAGTGCAATTGCAGGGCGTTAGTTCTGCCGCCAAACAGAGCGTCCCAAGGATCGATGTGCTCTGGAAAGTCAAATTCCCTCAAGAATGCCTGTACATTAGCGTTTTCAGCCTTCAGTTTGTCCCACTGGTGTTCCCAAATAACATGTACATTGAGGTTGTACGTGTGTTTAAGGGCAAATATCTTATCCTGAAACTGCTGATGCATGTCCCCAAAACGCAGTTTTGTTACAGGATTCAGTGTGTTAGAATCAAAGCATTCTGGGCACCCGTGAAAAAAATTCGTACGCCGTACGAACCCCGTCGATTTCGGCATAGCCGTCGAGGTAGTAGGGACCCATTTTCACCTCCCCTCTACAGAGCGCGTGCTGAATCTCTAGTTTTTCGCTATGTGCTATGTATTCCAGCCACTGAATAGATGGCGTGGAGTATGCCTTTTGTCGCTTGATGTAATTATCTGGAGTGGTTAGCGCGACTGTATTTTCAGGCAAAAAACTCATGCAAAATTGTTTCATGCACACAGAGGCTATGGTGACACATTGAAAAGGGTCTAGATTACAGCTGTTTATAATCTCACCCCTGAACCTGAGACAGCCCTCTCTCAAGATGACAACATCATTTTTACAGTACTCTGCCATTTCTTTTCTAAAGTCAAACACCTCGCTCGCAACAGTACCGTACCACTCCATAAACTCTCTCTTTTCCTTCTCCATCATGGTTTGCACCCCGTATGCCTCTGGTGGCGGGTAGGGACCGACGTAATTTTGATTTTCTACGGTGTTCCAAAAATGTGGGAAATAGCCTTTCTTTTCGCTCTCAAAACCCAAAGCGGCGGGGAATGCGCTCAGCTTCATGGGCAGAAAGCAGAGGGAGTCAATGTATCTTTGGCTAAAGTCCTCGTCTGACACACAGAGCAGTTTGCTGCCCTGTGTGATAATGTGGGGTGTGATGCCATTTTCAACTAAATATTTCATGAGCAGGTAACTATCATAGCCTTTAGAGTTGTGCGCTATAAATGTGTATCCCTTGTATTTACGGTTGCGGTACTTTTTGAAAAATTCCGCCACACGACCATCCCCCTTAGCGGTCCAACAATTGCCCTCAAAGTCAATGCAGCAGATGTAATTAGCAATGTGCGTTCCCTCATCTTGTCTACATTCAAAGTCGTAAAATACATAGCGGTCTGTCAAGGCCTCAGTCTTTACTGGCTCGATAAAACACTGATGCTCACAATCAGGTGTCAAGTCCTCTTTACAAAAAGCGCATCTGGTATTTGGTTTACATTTATGACCCTTTCGATTATTTTTAGTGACGGGGTACCGTCGGTTACACTTGTCACAATACTTGACAGTGTCGCATGAGCTGCGTACACTGCCCCCGCCTAGTTGCTGTTTTGACATTTTATGCTGCTCGAAGCAATACCGCGAACGACAAAGACCCACAATCCTCACAATGTATGTACTGTCTGCGGTGCTTATGGCATTCGGGACTGAGACATACATTGCAGTAATACTCACATTTGTGATCTGATTTAACACTGAATGAGGCATAACAGTAATCACAGACGTATGATTCCCCAAAAAACGCACTCAAGCTTTTTATACCGAAATAATGCTGATCTTGAAGGTAGAGAAAGATTGTTTTATTACGAGGTTCGGGGTTCGTCTGAAATTTCTTAAAAATGTCAGACTTGTCACAGCGGTACCACACCACGATTTTGACCCCTAACATTCGCTCAAACTCTGCTATGCTTGAGAATGAGACCATGTCGGCATCAGTTAGACCGACTGATTCCTGCAAACGTTTAGCTTCTATCTCAGCAATCTCATGGGACATGTCAGGGTTTAAGAGGCGGACTACACAGTAAGCAAAGCACAGATTATTGCCAGAGTTTTCAGAAACAATAAGACACCTGAGCTTCTTTTGCAAAATGTCCGACTTTAACAGCTTTGTTAATTTCTGTCGATTGCCTGCCCCACCATTTCGATTATGAATAATCTGCACAACCAGCTCCAGCGTTTCATCGCTAAAAACCTCGGTATTACTCTGTGTAAGGTCGTCAACCATCGATAGCAGATCATTTAGATCGATCTCGCCTCGAACATGCATGGCTGTGTTATAATTCACTGAATCACCCTGCAGTTCCACCTGTATGATATCCCCAGGCCCCGCTAAAGCGTTCACTCTGTCCACGAAATTTTGGAATGTCTGTATAACAGCCCTGTAGACATCTATGTCATCATGCTCAATCCCCTCAAAATGAAAGCGTTGCCTTATTTCGGTGTTGTTAAACTGTGGTCTACGTATTACATTAACAACCCCATCAGCGGCACCCCCACCATGTTGTTGTTCCACATTATCAACGTCCATAATTTCAGGGTCCACCGCCGCTCCATCTTCATCATCATTTAAATCATTTAAGAAGTTTTGTAAAATGGGGTCAAATTCACCCGGTTGCTCACCATTCAGTTCAGCAATCATCTGATGCAGTTCAGCGTACATGGCCGATCCGTCATCAGCGTCAAGCATTTGCACATCGGTGTCCGGTCCGCTGTCATCCGCGTGGTCGTCAGCCATTTCCACATTCATAGACACATGAGCATTCGGTAACCACCCGTCTACATTGTCTATAGCGTCACCCATATTAACATAGTCCATAGCCTCAACAGCTTCATGAGCACCATTCTCATTTAAAACATTTATTAAGGCAAGCATGTAGGGGTTAATTTCAGCCGGTGGTCCGTCATTCAGTTCATCAATCAGCCGAAGCAGATCGGGGTTCAGCGGCGTTTCACCATCGTCGTCATCATTTATATGCATGCTTCTACCCCCGTCAAAACTCCAATGCCGCCAGTTTTCTGCCATGTCTGTGCTTATTCTTTATATCTGATCAGACAAATCCGCCAAAAAATCACACATTTGATCCTGAAAAAGGAAAAAAGCTACCTTGAGCCCCTTCAGCCTCTCGGCCCGGGATACAGCGCCGTCCAGGGCGCTCGCAACCGGCCACTGCCAAGGTGTTAATTGGTCAATATCCCAATCTTGCGTCCTCTGCAGGGGTCCCGATAAGGCCCGGGATGTGGTCGCTGGATCACCGCTTGCTGGGCCCCCTTGGTCCGGTGTCACGACCCCTGTAGTAGGAGTACCCGGCGGCGTAGATTCCAACTGTTCTTCAGGTTCGCTCTGTGCGCCGTCGGTTGAGGTTTCGGCCGTCGCTAGACCCGCTTCAATTTTTTCAGCCTCAGCGATCAACAATTCATCATCGGCAGTGTCTTGGGGGGAGAAGGACAAAATCAGTCTTTAAGCATTTCATACAGAAAAATCCACGATGCAGGTATTGTTCCACGTACCGTTAAAACTATCCGTTCTTTTCCGCTTATGTTGTCCGTGGACATTCCCTTCCCGATTATCTCTGAAAATAACCGTCGGCGTGCTTAACAGGTCGGCGTCCTTATCTGCGACAGTGAACATAAACTTTCAGTCTTTCCACAATTTTAAAAACAGTAAATCCATTGATTTGCTTATCATTGATATTAACTTACCGCTATTCCAATCCTCTACTTCACGGGGCTTACTCGGGCTTGACACCGTGGAAAATTCTTGGTCAAAAGTAATCGCAAATGTTTTCACAATAGTGACAATTCAAACAATTTTAAAGTATGGACGAAAGAAATTTAACATACCTCCAGTTTGTCATTTCCATCTTTGTCGTAGTGAGCTGATCATCGATAGCGTTTCAAGTTCTTCTGTATTTTTGGTCGACAACGTCGCCCTTAATATAGGGGAAACTTTTTTTTTTTTTTTTTTTTTTTTGGGGGGAGGGGTTGGGGCTGGACCGCCCCCTTCCTCGCTGTGGGGGCCACATGCTGTGGACACAGGGTGGCGCTAGCGACCCGTCTTTACCGCCGTTCGAGTTATTACCAGTTTTAAAATGCGCTTTTGCACCCCTATTAAATAATCGCGTACGTCTACTTTAGCCACATTGAAATAATTTTATTCATTAATTTATTACGGGGTAGTTTGTCGAGTGCTTTAGTCCTCAACTTATTTATTTTTATACTTAAATATTATAATTTGTGGTAATGATCGGTTTTTACACCTTGTTTAGTGTTGCGGCTGTTTGTCGAGTGCTTTAGTCCTTAAACTTTTATATATTTTATACGTAAGCATGTGTAATTAATGGTTTTTTATTCTTTGTTTAACACATTAGTGATACGGCTGTTTGTGGAACCAGTCGGATACCCTGTTGTTTAATTCCACCTCATTGCATAAATGGCATATCACACCCATACAAATTTAAAATAACGCTATAACGAAAGAATTTGTTGCTGCCTAAATTTCAGCCGTTCCTACACAACATCCTGCTGTTCTGATGAGCTAACCCCTGCCTAACGGCATTGCCAAGTATTGCCTGTCGACCCGAAAAAAAAGGTAGTTGCATTGCAAAGGTAGATGCATGAATTCTTGGTCCAGCGACAATTGTTCGCTTGACGCAAGGAGCTGGCTCAATAAAGGAAATGCTGTGTGGATCTACGCGCATGCGCTCGCTTAAACAAGAATTAACCGCGTTATACTTTGATTATTGCTGTCGAAAATGCACAGACCGCTTTACTTTATTATTCACATTGGCAGAAAAGTGCTTCATTCCTTAAAAACATTACGGTTATAGGGGTTTTATTTGCTAAAACAGGCGCTCCGCCGGCGTCGCCATTTTGAAAGGGAGGCGGCGTGGGTGCGCATGCGCCAAACGCCGGACTAGCGATCGGCCATTCCGCCCCGCGTTGTTCAAACAGAGTAGTCGCATGTGTCGGAGCTCCGGTATCGTTTCGTCCTATTTCTTCTAAAAGTTTGCCGCTTACATGCTTTCTCCAACCTGGTAAATATAACTAAAGTCTTTTGTGTTGGTTAAATGTAATGAGCGATCGCTTCTTTTAAAACGCCGGCTGTATGTTTATTGGTTTCGCTTGCGCTTGTTTAAATTTGCTCTTCTGCTGCTACTTTCGGGCATGTCTGCTTAAAATAACCCTGCTTTTTCTTTTAAAATAACCCTAAAGTTTTCCTTCTTTAAAACATTTTGGTGCTTTCTTCTTTTAAAATACGCCGCGGCGCTTACTAACAACACAGGGCCAGACGGACGCCCCCGCTGAACGTGTATGCGCTAGCTTGCCATTATCCTGCTCTATGTTTTATTATTCCTTAAAAACGTAATCAAAAAAGCACATTAATAAAATACATGTAATGTATTTTTATTCTATTAAAGCTTAATCTCCCAAACCCCCCTATCGGCAACACGTGGCATAAGCATGTATTAATACCATATATGGGCATAAACTCTCGACCAATCAAAATCAAGGATACGCCACTTCCTCTTATGACGTCAGAAGCGGAGAATTAAGCTCCGCCCAATGTACCACATAACAATATATTGTATCCCAATGCATCAGTGAAACCAAGCCAACCACAATGGAAGCGCATCAGCCACCTCCCGCCTCTGCTGCTCCTTCCTTTACTGCTTCTGAAACTGCATGTCCCACCCCCCCTCCCCCAGTCGCCAACCTCCACTCCTCACTTTCTTTATGTTCCTCTGACCCTGGCTCCTCAGTGGCACCACCACCCCACCCCCACCCAAAGAAAGCAGAAAAAGGACACAGGGAAGTGTCCTCACTGCGGCCAAATCCTTAATAGAAGGAACCTACGGATGCATCTGCGAAGACGTCACACTCCCATCCAAATGGACATTACAGCACAGAACCACCTCCGCACTCAGTGTATCGATCACACAAATGGAGTGTTTGCAGTGGCAAAGTTTTTTATAACACCCAGCACACCAGTACATGTCATTAAAAGGACATGGGGTCCTGACCAAAAAACAATGTGTGAGATGGATATCTACAGAAGTAATGCAGAGTTTGCAGAGAGATCGAACCTTCGTCCATTTGAGTGCCACCACATTCAGTCCCTCTCGTACTGTCCTCCGGCCAAAATGGACTCTCCATCACTTACAGAGGATGTTTTGCAGGTCATGGTACAAGACAAGCGGCTTGGGGAAGACAAAAAGGAAAGGTGTTTGGTCAGAGAGAAGCAGATGAGCCCCTCTGTCCTGTCTGGTGACTGTGTGTGGATCCCCCTACAAAAGCACATTTCTGTATATGAGTCAACTATCTCCTATTACTGTGCCTTTGTTTCCTCATCTGCACACAGACTACACACGACTGAACCACATTTCTTAGGATATCCGAAGATGGCGGCGCGTGCACATGCAGCGGCTCAGCACTCCGTAAAGCGCTTCCCGTTCTTAGGCATTTTATGGTGTTTGTGGAGACGTGGCTCGGTTCGACAATCCCGGAGGAGGCTATCCAGCTACCCGGACGCACTATACACGCGCCAACAGGGCGATCGACTCCGGTAAGAGCAGAGGAGGTGGACTGTGTGTGTACACAAATAACAGCTGGTGCACAGACGCTAAAATCACTGACACTCATTGCTCCCTGGACTTGGAGTATTGGATTGTAAAGTGTTGCCCCTTTTACCTACCAAGGGAATACTCGGTTGTTATGATCGCTGCTGTTAATACCCCCCCTCAAGCTAACACTGCTATAGCTCTGTGCTACTTGCTAAAGCAACAGAGTGCCCATCCGCCAGGGGTGTGTATAATAGCAGGTGATTTTAACCAAAGCGAATCTGAAGACTGTGCTCCCAAAATTGTACCAGCATGTTCAGTGTCCTACAAGAGGAGCTGACACTGCAGACCATGTGTACAGTAATATCAAGCAGGGTTTTACAGTATCAGCTTTCCCTCATTTGGGCCAGTCTGACCACATCTCCCTGTATGTAACTCCAGCATATAGACCACTCATTAACATGGTGAAACCAGCTCCTAGAGTAAGACGAGGGTGGCCAGAGGGAGCATCTGAACAGCTGCAGGATTGTTTTGACCACACTGACTGGTCCATATTCGAAGATGCTAACATCGACACCTACACCTCCACTGATCTTTACTATATAAAATACTGCATGGACATTGTCACCAGCACAAAACAAATTTGTATCTTTCCCAGCAACAAGCCATGGATGACCAAAGATGTTTGTCTTCTGCTAAAGAGGCGTAACATGGCCTTTAGGTCGGGTGACGCACAACAATACAGCATTGCCAGGTCGGAGCTGAGGAGGGACGTCAGAGACGCAAAGGCGACCTATAGAAGGCGGATTGAGAGCCACTTCGGCAGCTCCGATCCCAGACGTGGATGGCAAGGGATACGGCACATCACAGACCAAAACAGCAGTATCAACTTATCTACCGGCAACAGTGTTCCTTTGGCCGAAGAGCTCGATCACTTCTTCGGCCGCCATGACTGTTAAAAAGACTGTTACGGCCCCAGCAGCAGCCATCAACAGGCAGGAGCTCATCCTGCAGAGTACTGATGTAGAACGGACACTTCGCAGTGTCAACATACGGAAAGCAGCTGGTCCTGATGGCGTCCCAGGGCGGGTGCTAAGAGACTGTGCCTGGGAGCTGGCTGGGGTTTTCACAAACATCTTTAATACATTAAAAACCTCTACAATAGTGCCATTATCAAAACAGACCATAATAACAAACCTCAATGACTACAGGCCAGTGGCATTAACACCTATTATTATGAAGTGCCTGGAAAGACTGGTTCTGAAACATATAAAGGCTGCTCTCCCACCAACACTGGACCCTCATCAATACGCATACAGTACCAATAGATTAACAGACGACACCATTTCTACTGCTCTTCATACTGTTATGGTCCACCTGGAACAACCAGGGACATATGCAAGGTTGCTATTTGTGGACTATAGCTCCGCATTTAACACTATCCTTCCAAACAGACTGTTCCATAAAATGGCATCCACCATAACATCTGCTTTTGGATACAGGATTTCCTAACCAACCGACCACAGTCTGTCAAGATGGGTCCCCACCACTCCTCCTCCCTGTCTCTCAGTTCTTGTACTCCCTGTATACATATGATTGCAATCCAACCCACAATACTAATGTCATCATGAAATGTGCCGATGACACAGCTGTGGTGGGCCTGATTAGCAGTGGAGATGAGACAGCATACAGGGAGGAGATTGGCAGACTGGTGTACAGCTAACAACTGGATGTTAAATACCAAGAAAACAAAGGAACTCATCATTGGTTTTAGAAGGAAAAGGGTGGATCACCAGCCTCTGGTGATAAATGGGGAAGTTGTGGAGAGGGTGTCAACATTCAAGTTCCTGGGCACACACATATCGGATGACCTCACCTGGACAAATAACAGAATTTGCTTGATCAGGAAGGTGCAGCAAAGACTGTACTTCCTGAGAGTTCTCAGGAGAATCAACCTGCCACAACCTGCCACAACATCAGAGTGTCCTGACCTATGGTGTCTTGGTGTGGTACAGCAGTAGCTCTGCAGCTGACAAAAATGCCCTGCAGAGAGTAATCAGAGCTGCTGAGAAAATAACCAACACACACCTACCTACCCTGGAATATATCTTCAACCCCTGGTTCCTCCGCAAAACATCAAATATCATAAAGGACTCATCCCACCCTGCTCATAATCTCTTCCAACGTTTGCCGTCAGGCAGACAGACGATACAGGACAATAAAAACACACACCACAAGACTTTTGAACAGTTTTCACACAGAGGCCATCACCACCCTGAATGACGCTATGAAGTCGCTAAAACATTGATTGTGGAATGACATGTATCCTTATTTTATGCCAGTTACTACTTTGTTTTGACAATACATGGCTGGTACTTTAAAATTACTCTGTGTGTGATTAATTTCTTTTAATTTAATTTAGGCTTATTTATTAGTTTTCTTATTTATTTATTTGTTTATTTTAAGATAAGATTTTCTGTATTTTCTTTATGTGGGTGTGATGCAGGGGAGGCATGGTGGTGCAGTGGTTAGCACTGTTGCCTCACACCTCTGGGACCCGGGTTCAAGTCTCCGCCTGGGTTACATGTGTGGAGTTTGCATGTTCTCCGCATGTCGTCGTGGGGTTTCCTCCAGGTACTCTGGTTTCCCTCCACAGTCCAAAAACGTGTTGGGGATAATTTGGCTTGCTAAATTGCCCGTAGGAGTGCATGCGTGAGTGAATAGTGTGTGTAAGTGTGCCCTGCGATGGGCTGGATGTAGCACACTTTCATGTTTCTGTGAAAAGTGATTCCAAAGTGAATCTTTACTCACTAAAACAATTTCACCGCATTGTTGTTCTTGCTCTACAATATTGTCATCTATACGTTTCATAAGAATAGTACACTTGTATGATCCATCAGTTTCCTTTATGAAATACTTAACAAATACCATCTCAGCCAATTTGTGTAACGGTCTTGATAATTGTACAGATGAATTCTGGGTAGATTTGGGCACGCCTCAGAGTCGTAGTGTGAGCGGTATGGGAGCGAAATTGGAGCGAGACAGAGCGACTGCTCCAGCCTTAATTAAAAAAACCACTCCGCGCTCTGAACAAATTCCGCCTGCTCCACTCCTCGCTCACGCTCCGCTCACATGCTCTGGAGCACGTTTGTTTTTACTGTAACCCAATACTGTAGGATCCAGGGTTTACCTCCCACAGGAGGGAGAGGAAGAATTTTGACACCGCAGCAGGAGGATGCTGTGGTGCAGATGGTGATCGCCAATAACAGTGTAAGGCGGAGAGAAATCCACGAGAACATTATTGCCGATAACAACATATTTGCAAAGATCAACACTGTTAGCACAACTGTTTGTCTCAAGTTGTTTTAAAAAGGTAGCGAGGGTTATTTCTATTGCAATGAATACGGTCAGAGTAATAGGCTGGATGAGCCCTATAAAGGGCTTACTTTTATTGTTGCAGGCTGTTGGTCCGTGGCACCTGAACACTTCTAAACCTGCTCTCCAGTCTGCAGCACTCCTGTTTGTAAGAACCTGTGTGATCATTAAACCATGTGGATTGTCTGCCGGTTTTTCCACTTTATCTTTCAAAGACGCTGTTTCTTCTAAAATCAGTTATGTGCCCCCTGGTCATATGTATAGTAATTCATTTGCGTGCTCCCACTTGAAGAAATTTCTTAAAGTCAGTCTAACAATTCTCCTTTGTCAGTGTGATGACTTCAGTGTGAGCCTTTTACCTGTAGAGCATTTTGGCTCTATTACACTAGACTTCTGCAGTGGCTCAACTTTCTACGTATTTGACTGTTTAGTAGTAATTTTGGGCACAGAATGTTCTCCTCTTCATACAGGACTGTGTAAAAGTCTTGAGCTGTCAAAGAGGATGATGTTCAAATGATCTTCATGTTGGTGTAGAACTATAAAATGATGTCTGTCAGAACATGGCAGCTCTGTCATTTCACAGCCTCTCCGACAGTCACCACAGTATCTGCAGTCCCACCCCATGCATACAGCTATTTTTTGACTTGACCACTATCACACCTCTTATGGCTAATTAGTACCTCTTTGACTTTTGTTAACTTATTAAATTAATGAGTAAAATGAGCTGGTGGTGAAGTTTACATAATACTGTACGTGGAACGGCTGAGGTGCCCCTGAGGAGATGTTTGGGAACTGAAGAGGTGTTTATCTCACCACCCAAAAAGGCATCAGTAGCGTTTTGGAGAACAGAAGAAATACTTGTGAGTTTAAATTGTGTTTCTTTTAATTTCCATCCATCCATTTTCCAAACCGCTTATCCTACTGAGTTTAATTTGCATATATTCTAATGTTAAATAGTCCTTTTTCTGATCAATTATGTAATTACTACTCGGACGAACAGCATTAAACATTTTCTTTGGCGGCCCAAGACTTTTGCTCAGTATTGCAGGTAAGAGTCTTTAGAAAAAGGACAGGAGGTACTGTGAGCTTTGAAGGACACGTTACCAGCTGTATCTGTGCAACGCGCTACAGCAAAAGATTGAAAGGGTCTGCTGAGCAGAGCGAGGAATCGAGGCAGCGGTGAATGAAACTGACGAGAGGCAGACTGACACAAGTGTTTCCTTATATTATTCCATAAAGGAACTGCACAACAAACAACAATAACATGATGACCATGAATGACAAGTTACACTAAGGATGGTAAGGCACACACACGGCGAGTAATTACACCCAGCTGTATGAGGTCTGCTAGTGGCCAAGTCAAAAAATACATGGCTGCACTGGACGGTCGCTGCAAATACTAGGATGATTTTAGCAGAGGTTCTGAAATGGCGAAGATGACACACTTTCAGAGTGAAAAGGATTATAAAGGTTAAAAAGCAGAGATTTCACCTTTTTGCCAGGAGAACCAGCAACATGTCACAGTGACACTGAGGACACTATAAACCCAAAACCCTGGATAGAGGGACTGAGTGAATGAGGAGGGGTGCAGGGGGGTCAGTCCATCAGAGAAGACTCTGTAGAAGGACAGAGCACCAGCCCCCCAGTCCAGATACACTCCTACTCTGCGGGAGCCTGAGGGCCGTATGGGTATGAGAGTCTCTTTATTATTGTGCCAGACAGAGTAACTGTCAGTATAACAGCACAGAATCCATGACTTGTCATTGTATCCAAGGAGACAGTCCCTCCCTCCTTTCCTCCTGATCCCTTTATAAGTCACTCCTATCCAGGCTTCATATCCATCCCACTCAGCCTCCCAGTAACAGCGGCCAGTCAGACTCTCTCTGCACAGAACTTGGGGGCGGCTGTCAAATCTCTCTGGATGATCAGGATATGGCTGCCGCTCTGCCCCCTCTGTCACCTTCCTGTTCCCCCCTGACAGAGACAGGCGTCTGTTTGCTGTGTTGGGGTCCAGTCTGTAGGCAGGAGGAAGAATTATTAATCCCATCAGGCCGCCTGTTTCTGTACGATATAAAAACAGCACAGCTTCCCCTAACGAAGCGGGAACTGAAGCTTATGAAACAGCTCAGGAAATGTCGGAGGGAAGCGAGCTAAACTAACAGCTTAATTAGTGAAATTACGGGGAAGTAAAATTACAAAGCAGCGATATTCATCAGACATATTCATCACAAGCATATTTACCACAAAACGGCACCAGAGATCAATACTAAAGTCAGTGTCTTTCCTTCTAACTGCTAATTCCGGCGCGTGCGGCATGAAAATGGCCATCAATAACAGAATATTTAAGTAATATTATTACATATTTAAAGTGACATTTAATAAAAGTTTGGACCTGGATTCTGATACAAAAGCTGTTTCCGGCGCCGGAGTTGCGCTCCATGAGGATTCAGTATTTACAGCGATTGCTAAAGATGGTCTTTAGTCACAGCAAAGCCGGTCTGAATGCATTTCAAATGCATCGGCTTATTTCCATGAAGCATATGTCATACTGTATCTACTGATCCGGGAGAAACGCTGCAGTGTGGAGCGGAATAGGTGCCGCGCAAAGCCGGCAAACTAATGATAATACCGTCTACAAACCATCAAAAAAAGCGGATTAAACTACACAGTGAGACGTGCATCATGAAAAACAGAAAGGTTCTCATTACCTCATTAAACAGAAAAATATTGCTCAGAAAAACGGGATTATTATTTTATTAATTCGAAAAAACAGACTTGATTTTTTTCCCAGATGAATGCAATACGCTTCCATAGCGAACCGCTTACCACGCGCGTGACTCTAGATACGGCGCCGCTACCGCGAGGCGTGAGCCCCGCATCTCGCGCACGCGGCCGCTCTAATCTGTTAACATGGGCGCCGAAATGAAATTTGATATTTTCCGCCGCACATGATGCACATCCAGTGTGTCCTGGGCGCTAATTTCTTTTAGCACCGTGGATCAGGAGAACTTTTTAATATTCATGAGTGAAGCCCTACACGATTGGCTGGCTGATTAATATTTATGAGAGGGGCACTACCTCATTGGCCAGTTAACATCGACTTGTGCTGCCTGTTTCTTCTACCTAAAGCAGGGGTGTCCAAATCCAGTCCTGGGGGGCCGGTGCCCTGTGTAGCTCAGCTCTTTCCCTGTTCCACCATAAATAATTCAGCTCAAGAGCTGTGTGGTTATTAGCACAAGGAGATGAATCAGGTGTGTTAAATGAGGGGAAACCCAAAAATGTGCAGGACTCTGGCCCTCCAGGACTGGATTTGGGCTCCCCTGGTTTAAGGCATTCAGTGACCAATCAGTAATATTCTCTCATGAATATTAATGAGTGTTACAGAACCACCCTGTAAAAATGCAAATTCACATTTCGCACATTTGCACGGAAAAGATGGCGGCAGGTGCAGTATTTATCAGAACAGTTTTGGTCACGTTGGAAAAAGGAGTATCTGTCTAACATCGCAACAAGACAGAAATGGCACTCTCCAAGGAGAAACTTGAAGGTTGGAGATGTTGTGATGGAGAAAATGGATGACTTGCCACGCAATGAATGGAGATTAGCACGTGTAATGGACACAACAACTGACAAAGATGGACTTGTAAGAAAGGTAAAGCTTCGTTTTGGAGAAAGGAAGATGGACAAAGGACAATGTTACAGTAAACCTTCTGTAGTGGAACGCCCAGTGCAGAAACTGGTTTTGCTATTGGAGACTGTTTAATTACATTCTGAAGTTTAAGGTTTATTCTGTCATGTAAACTGTGTTTTCATACAATGTAATGTTTACAGGTCAACGGTTACAGGTCATTTCTTCATTAGGAAATCATTATCACTCCGTTTGGTTCCCATTTGAGCTCTAATGATTTGGTGGGAGTTTAAATGACCGTATTAATATTTCGTTTATTCCATTTATTAGTTACAAATGTTATTCCTTGTTTAACTGTATAAGACGAGTGATGCCTTTTATTGTGAAAGAACGGCTTTTATTTTGAAGGAACATAGAACAACAAGCTGCCGTAAACCAGTGTTGCAAACCGCACAGTAGCGGGAAAACTTCATGGAAGTCGAAGCAAGGTGTGTTCCGTGAAAAAGGAATAGTTATATTACGATTCTTTTTTGGTTAATTTCTTAAATACCAGTGATGGTTTTAGCTCCTGGTTGATGAGGAACAAGGTGGGTTTTGAAGGTTGATTTGTAAATGTATATATGTTTAATATTTCTGTTGTAAGGTGTTTTGCCGAGTAAAATGGACTACGTTTTTGCTCACTACAAGGTGCTAAAGAGCACGGATAAATTAAGCGTGTTAAAGGGTTATAATTTACAAGCTGCTTTGTTTTATTTGTCATGTAAGGTCACGGACAATTTGATAATGATTTACTTTAGTTTATTTCGTGATTCAAAGGTGTTTAAAAGCAAGTGTGACGGTGCGTCACGACGTAACGTGGCTGCGTATAGCAGGGCAGTGGAGTTGGCGGGAGAGAGAGGGGGAAAGGAGGTTTTTTTTTGGTTCGTTCGGGTGATGTAGAGTAAGTAGGGAGAATTCCTTAATGTAGTCACACAGGACCAGATTAGTCTGAAGGCAGGTTCGAGCCACGTTGGTGCTCCGGAGAAGGGAAATTGCTGTGTGTTACCAGAACGACAGAGGAGAGCTGCTCCCGGTGCCGCGCAGTGGGAACCGGAGCTTGGAGGAATCGCGGTAGCTTCCCTGCTATACAGAGACGACTCATCAGCTCCAGTACCAAGGACGACGCAGGTGATATTTAATAAAGTTTATTTCGGCGAATGTACATCAGGGTGATCAGCAACTTGGCCAAGAAGTAGAAGACTTCTGCTAACGTGACGGACACTAAGCGGAGTTTTAAAAGATCGCTGCTGCACACCCCATTTTCTGCGCACGCTACCACCTGGCAGGGCAGGCCCGCTATGTTCTAACTGCATGCCCGGATGCCTGATTTCTCTGGCGGTCATTTTTGGAAGTAAATGTACTGAACAGACTTTCGCATGGGAGTGTTGATGTTATCGGACGGATTATTACAATGTGCCGGTGGTATAAAGTGCTAAATGAATAAGGTTCATTTCTGTTATGAGGTTGTTGTGCATGTTTAATATGAATGTGTCCTGTTGTAAGGTTACTACGAACGTGTTATATGAAGGGTAAAAAATATCCCGTCGGAGGTAAACGGGAGTTCTTGCTTGAAGCCTCCACCGTTAGACACTGAGCGCTCAGTAGGGTGACTGGGGCTGGGGTTTCATTAATAGAGGGGAGTCAGGTGGTTGGTGAAACTCAATTTGGTAATTGCAGTCCTTTGTTTTATGTGAGCTTTGGTTCTTTCCATCTAATAATTTAGTAATCTTACAGAGAATAAACTGCCTATGTGTTCAATTTACCCTATCCTGGTGTACAGTGGTTACCCTGCTTCTATTATTTAGGCTCTCTCCGGAGTAGGGGCGTCTCACCTGCTACTGCTGGGTACTTCGGTCGGGGGGTGGGGGTACGGTGTGGGTACTTAAACATCACGCTATCCCCAACAGTACTACACTCCAGGTTGGCACCGTGACGCTGATAGGGAAGTGCTGGAGCCTTAGCCGATCTGCTCACGTAGTGCATGTAGCAGACTAGGGAGGCGATTGGTGAGGGTACAGGGACCTACATCCTGCTGTACCTTCTCCGTTTGGAGGATTGGGCAGCCTAGACCTCTACTACGCAGGCTGTGGCCCAGTCTGTTACACGTTGTTAAAATGGTTTAATTGAATATAATTCAATGATATGGGGGGGAGAGAAAGGCCAGCTCCATTGACACTACTTTATGGTCCGAGATACCAAGATCATATACCTGTAGATTACTGATGGGGGCGAAGTTTGAAATGACCAAGTCAAGTGTGTGACCCCTGGAATGTGTGGGGACATCAACATGTTGTTGTAGGTTGAGGGAATCTAGCAGCTCCAGGAAATCAGCAGTGAGATAACCGGAAGTGGTCTTTACTCTACTCAACTCTGATCTGAGGATCTTTGTTTCTAGTGTCGACGACATTCCTAGGCTGTGAGATGCCGACTTCCTGTTTTGATGCTAATATGCTAGCATGATTGTAGTCTCCACAAGCAGATCAGAAGATTGGACACAGCCAAGCCTCTCAGCTCAGGCACCTCAAGCCCCAGGGCACTGTGGGAGCTGAGGTGGACTTACCAGGCAGACAGACTCGGGTGGTGACAGGGGGCTGGGGGGCTGCAGGGGACCTCCTGGGGAGAAAGGACAGATGAGCACCTTCAGTGTGATAGCAGTGAGACCAAACAGCCCAGATTCCCTAACTGGAACCCCTCTCACATGTAAACACAGTGACACACTACAGCATTGGTTTGTTGTCTGAGGCTATGATACTGACCACAAACACATTCTCAAATTTCACTGCACCAATCATAGCATATGCAGGCAGAAAAATGATCGCAAAAAACATTCAGCATTAGACTCAAAAACCGTCTGTAATGTCTGTGTTTATCCAGTGGACCATAAATTAAAATAAGCTTTCCTATTTCAGTTTCTTTTAGATGTTATAAAGTAATAAATAAACAATCATAATAATTAAACCATGTATTACTGACTATCGGACAACTTCAACAAGTTACCACATGGATGCAAAATCAAAGATATTCATTTGCGCCTGGCACTAACCATGTATTCACTTCCCAGAAGAGGTGAGAGCTCCCCTAGTGGCTACAGGAGTGCATTTTCCCCAAAGCAGGCTTTTATTGCTTTTAGACCACAACTTGGGATAGAAGAACAAATCAAATTATTTTCCTCATTTAATATTCAGATTTTAATTGGGCTTAAATTTTAGAGCACAGTGTGTTCTAGGATGGTACGTTATGGATATTAGTCTCTACCACATTCTAACGCTATAAATCCGGACCTTTTCCTATGTTTGATTTGGTGGCTGCCAGGCGTTCTGAGTAGTATAGTGACTATGGTAGGCGTGTGATTCCCTAAGGAATTTTTTGTTCTGTTCTGTGTGGCAAATACATATAATGCTGACATTTTTCCTGGAAGATTTGGGATTTTTCATCCCGTGCCTTAAGGTATTTCTCTCCAGCTCTAGGGAGTCTCCCCCGAAAACACCAGTCACTCACTAGCCTTACACTTATGCTTGCTGACTTATTCAACACCATGAAGGATTAACAGAAAAACAGAAACCTATTAAAAGGCTGCACCATATCATGATATGCAAATAAACATCCAGCATCATTGTTTCACAGGGAAGTACATTATTTATTGATAATTATAACCCTAACCCTTACTTCTCAGCTTGACTATATTGAAGTATGAAGCGGTGTGTGAACATGTGAACTGGTTGAAATGCAAGTATTAAGACCCCTTGTCATTCATAGTATTATATACTTCTTAATTTTACAAAGACTTTTTTCCTATCATATTTTTTAGTTTTTGAAGTTGATAATCTGGAAAACTGCTGCCTGGGATATACTATCCATTCTTGACTCTTGGAATAGGAATTGAAGTCGAATCAAACAGCCTTACAGCACCCTCTTTAGGTTCCATACAGTAATATGGAAAACAGAACAATTACTAACTGAACGCAACATCCCCCCTTTACTTCCTGCAGCAGCACTGTATTCTATTAAAGACACGCCTTACCTGTAACATTTCTTCCTATAAGGTCATTACACCCCAGACAAAATAGAATGTAAGTTCAACAAAAAACATTGTGCTTGTGCCTTCCTGTAACTGCACAACCTTTTCACTATGAACTGCCTGTTTTGCTTCCAACAGAAATCAATTACAATTAGAAATGTTCCATTCACTGAGGACCACAGTAAGAGGATCTACGAACAACTGTTATATATTTTATACTGAATCTATCTTTTCCTTTAAGGTATCTCTTTCTAACCAGAAAATCACGGTCAGAACATGCATTTCATTTCTTTGTTTAATTCTGTGAAGTTCCATAGTCCTTGAGCCGATGATGGTTTGTGTGCCCTGGCTGCACAGCTTCCAGTTCCTTAGGCCATTCCAAGCTCAACTGTTCCTTCAGGACCAGTCTTTGGCAGGGCTGGAAATTTGGGAAGTCCACTGGGTACTGAGGCCAAATGGGCAGCATGCCATGCTTTCCCGTCAGCCAGGATGGGTCTCGATGGGTGCAGAGAATTTCTGATGCCCTTTTTGCACATGCGCTGGTTTCCACAGCCGCACTCTGTGCCCTTCTCTGAATGAGGGAGTGCGAGCTCCCTGTCTTGCATCACAGTACTGTTTCATGCGAGATTGGCAAAGAAACACCCAGCAATGCACTTTATTATCATGTCACTTAATTATCACTTATGCCCCTTCAGTAGCAGGCCAAGTACAAACACTACACAAGCAGAGTATTCTGTGGGGAAAAATTTATGTCCTCAACTGCTGAGAGCAGCGTGCTCTGTGCTCATTACATCTGTGAGCTCATTACTCTCTGTAGTGCTTTTCAATGCTGCATTGAGCAGCTGCCAAGATGTTATGCTGCCTCTGAGGATAACTGTTTGTTTAGGAGTAGAATAATTCAGAATAATTCAGAAGATGGATACAGATTTTCTCTTTTTAAACAAGACACTGGCTCACTCATAATTGTCCAGTAAGAGGTAAGGAGCATTCCTATTGAACAATCATGACTTCTAGCTTAAGTTAACTCCGCTAACTGAGAAATCCTGCTTAGTGGAACACCTCCCTGGTCAGAAGAGAACAACTACAGCAACCAAGAGTCACTACCTGGCTTCTGGTTATTCTGCATTAGCTCACAGCTCAGACTGGGAGTCATTTCATAATGAATTGACTCCTCAAGTCCAAGCCTTGCAGTGGACTGCAAAGCATCCAGGGACACTGCGCAGCACGTTAAAGGACAGCTCTTATGGAGTGACCACTAAACGTAAAAGTGGAAAAATAAATCATTTAAAAAATGTTAAATGAATAGTTAAGGAAGATGTAGCATTTGATTATGTCCATGCATTTTATAATATATTCAGTACAGGATCATAGGGGAGTCACAATAGGACATACTGTAAGGAAGTGGAATATTCTGCTAAGAAGGTCAGTGCATCATAGGACTCACTGACAGACACAGACACACACAGGCACAAGGAAACAAGCAGCAGAACATGCATATGACATGCAGAGCTCAGCCATGATGTTAAGAGCACGACACCCTGAGCCAACAAGCCTGTAGGACCTAAGCCAGCAAAATAGTCTAATTTTCTTTCATGCGTACTTTGACACAGACATCAGCTTAATACAATGCATAAGGCTCACAAGTTGAAACTTCAAGAATAGGCACAGAAAATTCTTAAACAAAGAAAAGACATCACCTTAAAACCAGCTTGGAAGGTGATGAAATTGTAACCTGGCTGTCTTCATCGCCTGATTTAATCCCCATCATTAACTATGGGGCCTTAATGTAGCATAAGATTAACCACGATCACAAACATTACACTTCTCAGAGCGGCATCTAGGAGGTTGTGAGTGAGTGTGTGTGTGTGTGTGTGTGAACTGATACCAGGCTCATGATGGTCATTGACAAGAAAGGGCATTAAACTTGGCAAAAGGGACCGTAAAGAATGGCAGATTGTTTTTCTCTATATAAATTCAATAACTAACTAAGTCTGCTTTTATTATTGTTTCTCTTAATACGAGAAAGAGAAAAATCCATCAGTTTCTTTTGTTTTCGTTTGTGACTAATTTTCTCTAAAAAAGAATTTACTTTTAGCAAGACAAAACTTCTGAATTCATTTTCTCAGTCTGTATAAGAATTAAAGAAGTCTTATTTGTTGCATTTCGTTAATATTTGAAAGTGATTTTATTACAGTGAATCTCATGACATCATTCTTTTGTTATCCCTAAAGTTAACAGGAACGTTTGTAGCTCCAAAAAGCAGTGCATAATTCGACTGACGATCGCCACGTACTACGGACTAAAAGTTTGGCCCCTTATCCTTTGCAAAAGTTTCACTGCAGCTTTTTTTCCTCATTAACGTCAAAGCTGTGAAGAACTGAGAAAGTTCTTTTTTGAAGATAAAAAAAAGTTTGGAGGAGTTTTGAAGAATCTTGTTGTCATGTTCAAAGCCGGACGGAACGGCGATCGTGCGAGGCGAACGGGCAGGAAGCAGGCGGACAGGCGGAAGTCAGGGTAAACCAGGGATTTAATAAATAAACAGGGAGCAGGAGACATGAAACGCTAACTAACATCAATGACAGACAATGGACTCAGGTAAGACACGGACTGAAATACACAGGACTGAGCAAATTAACTAGACACAGCTGGGTACAATCGGGAGAAAACACGTGGGTAATCAGGGGGCGTGGCACACAGGAGGAGTGGACGAGCCGGGCATGACACTTGTTTTATGAATATAGATTTTCCCAACAATATAATTTTATTGAGTAAAAGATAAAGCGTATCATCATTTAGGACAACACCAAAGATAATATCATTACAAGTAAAGGAAGTCAAAAAATGAAATTTTGTACTTGTTGAGAAGCAACAAGAGAAGAACAAGTGGTCCAAAGTTTCTATGTCATTATTTTAAAAGGTGCAAGTATTATTATCAAAGTTAAACTTAGCATGAAGAAATTAATTACAGGTATATATAGCATTGAATACTTTAAAGTGTAACTCTGACTTTGGGGGGTATTGGATAATAAATATATTTAGTGCAAATGTGTTTACTGGTTGATTTGAATTTTTATTGGAAAGGTGACGAAATAGTTCATAAGCAACGTCTAATAATATTATGTCTAATAATTTCATTTAGGAATTTACCCTACTTATAAAATAATACCATTGTATTGGAGAGGAGGGAGGCTATGAAATAGGAGAAGGGGAGAATTGTTTAAAAGGTTCCTGACCAACATTAAATGTGCAGCTGGAATAGATTTTAGAACAATATCAAACTCTTTTTTAATAAACTGTATTATGTTTTAAACAAAAGTTTTCAAAAAACAGAACATTTCCTGTGATGTCCAATAGATGCAAAGCTGACCAGATGTTCTTCTCTACCCAACGTTCATGGTACGGGGACTGATTTCTGTGGGTAATATATCTATTATTCCAAGTTTGGACTGAAAAATAATAAGAGCATAAGAAATTTACAAACGAGAGGAGGCCATTCAGCTCATCAAGCACGTTTGGGGAGAACTTAACTAATAGCTCAGAATTTTTTAAATCTTATCTAGCTCTGATTTAAAGGAACCCAGGGTTTTAGCTTGCACTACATGAACAGGAAGACTGTTCCATACTCTAACTACACGCTGTGTAAAAGTGTTTTCTCAAGTTCAGTTTAAAATGTTCTCCCACTAATTTCCACCTATGGCCATGAGTATTTAAACTAATATTGAAGCAGCCATTTGGCTGAAGAGCATCTCGACCTGTTAGAACCTTGCAGGCTCATGATGGTCATTGACAAGAAAGGGCATTAAACTTGGCAAAAGTGACCGTAAAGAATGGCAGATAGTTTGTTATTCTTTATATAAATTCAATAACTAAGTCTGCTTTTATTATTGTTTCACTTGATAGGAAAGAGAGAAAAATCCATCAGTTTCTTTTGTTTTCGTTTGTGACTAATTTTCTCTAAAAATGAACTTACTTTTAGCAAAACAAAACTTCTGAATTCATTTTCCCAGTCTGTCAGTTTGCACGCACACACACACACACACACACACACACACACACACACACACACACACACACACATAGTCAAATGCATTCATACATGTATATATATATAATCAGGAGTGGTACTTTCACCACGAAATGTCACTCATGTGCACTGTCTTCGCGTAGTGAACCAGTTTTCAATACAATGGTTAAAAAGGCTCAAACCTTCAGTGCCTCGTTGTGCCATCTCTACCAGTGTTTTTTGCAACAGGGAAAATACAACTTGTATGCTGGCCTTAGAAGCACAACTTCAAAGAATAGCTGCCATGCTTCTGTCTAGCATGGCAGAGGGAGTAAAACGGTATGGGACTGCTTTGGTGCTGGTAAGGTGGGTGATTTACACAGAGTACAAGGTGCAATGAACCAGCAAGGTTACCGCTCTGTTTTACAACTCATGCCACTCCCTGTGGTCAGCACTTCTATCAAGCAGCAAGGCTGATTCAAAGCACACTGGTGAAAGATGAGGAATCCAGAGAACTGTCCTGCTTGACTGGCCTACAGAATCATCACATCTCCAGCCTATCAAGCTCATGTGAGACCAGCTTCACCATGAGGTCAGAGAAAATACCAAGCCAGTCCCACCTCTGGGAATAGCAGGATTGAAATTTCCCCTAATATTGTCATAAACGGACAGCTCTAATGGCAAAGGACTGCAAAGCTGTAATTGCTGCAAATATAGTTTTCATACAGTTTGATTAATTGAAAATGAAGATGAAACTTATTGCAATATTTATTATATCACAAAGCAGAAGGCAGCTGGGAAAAGTAAAAAAAGAATCACCCCAGATGGGACTTAAAACCACGATATCCAGCTCAGAAAGTCAGGGCCGTGGGAATTTGGCCAGTGGGGCAACCGGCAGACCTGAGCTTATGACCAGGACACTTGACTCACAATGGAAGCTCAGAAAATTATAAGCAATGGATCTGTGGTAAAATGCATCTTGGGGCCGAGACATTATCACTCACAGTTCAGGAGAAGATGACATCCATCCATGGATCTCGGTCAAATGCGCTCATTGAGTTTCCGCTATGCCTTTATCATTCAATGTTTGTACTTAGCTATAGAGTGGCAGGAACACAAATGAATGGGGAGTTTAAAAAAAAAAAAACATTTGCATTACAGCAATACGTCACACATGACTATGTAAGGGAATAGATGAAACCCTGCATACATCACTATACCAAAGCAATTCAGTACAAAGTGCACTGACATGATTCATATGATTCCTGGTTTATTTGGAAAATTTAGGTCCACCATCAGCTAGGTGTTATATTTATGATGCACATTGATGACACCATTTGGCTGACACAATATCAGACTGAACTTATTTTATAATTTTAAAGGTTTAAATATGGTTCTGGGTGTTGGACATCCTGTCAGCCTTCCCCCCAAGAGAGAGTAAATGACTGCAGGGCATTACAAAGGTCCAGAATGGATTTTTCATTTACAGGTGTCTTCTTTGCCTCTCGTGACCAGTATCTCACTCCGGACCAGTGGTGGATCTCGTACTCAGCCACAGAGAATGGGTCCTCCCGCCCAGTGGATCTCCTCATCCCCTCAGCCACTGATTCCCTCCAAACTGATGGGGTAACTATGGTTGGCAGAAGTGGGGTTTGTTGTTCACTGTCATCCGTATTTACGTATCCTCACTGTTAGGCCTCTGCACACCCATTTCTTTTGCTGACCTGTTGCACAGAAACATTTCTCTTTATAGTAAACATGATTATAGAAATTATTTCAATGTTGCTCAGTCAGTGAGAATCATTTACATAGTGTTACATAGTTTGTGGTTTCAATTAATATCAGACTGACTCCAACTCAGAAATACATATGTTTGAATTCTGACTTCTGATTAAAGTCTGACTTTTTCTTTTTATTCTGATAATATTCCTTCACCGCCCCAGCATCCATGTCTCCATTACTGGTGCCAGCCTGGTTGGAGGAAGGTGTTTTAGGTGAAGATCCTTCATCTCCCCATTCGATCACCTCATCCCATTTATCCCAGGCTGCCCAGTACTCGTCATCAGCCCAGCTCACGGCTTTTTCCATTCGCCTAGTGCTGAGAGGAGAAACAGCTTTCTGTCAGACAGGTTATATGACAGCACACCAGACAACAGTAAAAACTTCTTAAAGACCAAATACATAAGCTGGTTCAGTCAAGTATTTATATTAAATAACAAAACATGGTACTATTACCCAAGCATTATCAAAGTAGATGCCCATCATCAAACGCCTCCCCCGGTCATACAGTATCACCCAGCAAATGTTATCCACTTAATGCCAACAAAGGGTAGGGTGAGTGCACTTGACCTTCTGAACATGGTAACTGGTATTTGTTGCATCCATCCATCCATCCTACTGGGTCGCGGGGGGTCCGGAGCCTATCCCGGATGCAATGGGCACGAGGCAGGGAACAACCCAGGATGGGGGGCCAGCCCATCGCAGGGATCAAAGCATCAGATAAATGTAAAAGCATTAATAAGATATTCCTACAGAGCAATTTCTAATAGACATGGCAGTGCCCTAACATCTCATGTAATAAACCCTTTGGCATCATCTGCTGCCTTATTCAGCCTAAACCAATAGTCCAGAGGATCCTCCCTAGCATCTGACTTGGTTGAACAAAAATCTGCTGGAGGCATCCCAGAATGCACAGTCAAATAAGAATGCTGCTTCAGGACACTAAGGACTGCATCCACATCTCCAGTGGCAGTGACAGTATCATTACTATGCAGCCATGCTCTGACCACATCTCTGGCACATCCCATCAGTCTGCTTGTGCCTGCAGTAGGGATGGGTGAACCTAAGCATTCAGAGGTTTCCCCAGCAGATAGACTATTTGGCATCTTAGAGAGGGCACTGAGGTAGAGATTGGTAAACAACTTCACAATATTATTCTTAACCTGCCAGATCTGGATTATCCCCTCTGTCAGAAATCTTGCAGGCAGAGCCCACTTGAAGCAGAGCCGAGAGGTAGGGCTACATAAAAACAAGTGGGAACAAGTGCGAGACCGGTATGTTAGAGCCCGGAAAATGTTAGTTGTGAAACGAAGCGGTGATCCTGCTGACCTGATGTTTTGCCTAGCAATTATCCACCGTCTGGACTGGATGAAGTGTCACCTCAACCACAAAACTACTGAAACTAATTTCCCTAGAATTGACACGGTAAGTGTTTTTTTTACTTATTGTTTGGAATAACATCCATCCATCCATCCATCGATTTTCCAAACCGCTTATCCTACTGGGTTGCGGGGGGTCCGCAGCCTATCCCAGAAGCAATGGGCATGAGGCAGGGAGCAACCCAGGATGGGGGGCCAGCCCATCGCAGGGCACACTCACACACCACTCACACAATTTAGCAACTCCAATTAGCCTCAGCATGTTTTTGGACTGTGGGGGGAAACCAGAGTACCCGGAGGAAACCCCACGACGACATGGGGAGAACATGCAAACTCCACACACATGTGACCCAGGCAGAGACTCGAACCCGGGTCCCAGTGGTGCGAGGCAACAGTGCCAACGACATGGGGAGAACATGCAAACTCCACACCTGATGAACCGGTGATGCCATTCTAAACTCCTGCACCACCATGCCACCCCAGATTTTAACTTGATTTATTTAAAATATTTCCTAGAATTGCGTATACTAAATTCAACCCAAAAAAGCGAGTGCAAATTATTACATCATTTAATTTGAGTAAATTCTACAGTTTATTTATTTGCAGTTTACGTACTGAATTACAGTGCATTGCAGCATTTTATCGGCAAGGTTCTCATAAATATTGCCCTACTTTCTACAGTATTGTACTATTTTACTGATAAACAGTGTTACTGTGATAATTTCACTGTTTATTACAGCAGGGGTGCAGATTGAACCCACAACCCTGGAGGTGTGAGGCTACAGTAGGAGCAATGGGCCACTATTGATACTGTGAGAAATGATGTATTTTTAATCATACACTATAACTGATGTGCCGCTACATTGCTTGTGTATGCTCTGCACCTTGCCTTTCTCCCTTACTTGTCTTTCTTGTTCTCCACACCTTGTGAGCTTCAACATGAGCTGATTGATTGTTTTCTCCTGGAAAATCACTAGAATGTGTCCTTGGCTTTGGAAGCTAAGAACACCTTATTTTCAGGGAGAGTCCTGTAATATTTATTTTAATAAATTATTTTTATTGATAAACCTTCATACTGATAATCCTCTTTTAGTGGTCCTAAAAAAACATTTCACGATTCAGTAACCCTACTTGTTCAATAGATGGCAGTGTCCATGGACGTGCTATGGAAATTGCCGGTAAAATATAAAGCTCGTTTTCCACTTTAAACGTTTGTCTGACTGAAATGACCACATGTTGTACATATGTTATTGTACTATACGTCTAACCTTCAGCGTTATATACCACACCTACCTCAGTTATCTGCAGCAATAAAATATGGATGTGTAATTGGACAGCTGCAAGTTAAGTTGTAGAATCGATTATTTTTCTAAATGTTTATCTGTCTGATTTTACAGTAAAGTATGCATGGACGCATGGTACAATAAGGTGTGAATAAGTTGAAAATATACATGAAATATTATAAAATAATAAATATGTGTAAACATTTACGGCTCCCTGGAAATGATCAGTTATCATGATAGTACAAATAAGCAGTTATCCAGACATCCCAAGTCTCCCGCATATTGACAGCCTGATGCCCCTAAATTAAAAAAAAAATATCCTGGAAACTAGAGCAAGCAAACAAGAGCATGCACGCGAGACAGTAGCACACACGAATGAGCAAGTAAATGAGCTAGGAATGAGCGAGAGAGAGAGGGATAGAGAGAAAGAGAGAACGTGCGTATGTGTGGATCCCTATATGTGTGACTCTTCATGTAGCCAGTGCTAGATTGTAAACCTGATTGGTTTACTTAGCCATATAAGCCAATCATATTTCAGTGCGGGCGGGCCTTTATTTAACTCCCAGAGAACCGAAGGTATTGGTTCCATGGAGCGTCACGGCGGAGGGAGAGTGTCTCAAAAAACGAAAATATAAAATGCATTTCACCACAGACTACACAAAAACGTGCCCTTGTTTAATAAGGATGAAAAATAATGACAATGTTACGCGCTGAACTGTTTGCAACAGTGATTTCAGCATTGCTCATGACGGTTTAAACGACTGTAAAAGGTACGTCCAGGTGAGTTTAACAAGTGTCATTTAATTTTCTGTATTATTCAGGTAAACACTGGTTAGACACTTGGTTAGTTGTCATGAAAACACCAAACTTCCTGAAGGCTTTTGTAAAGTAGCAATGGAATATAATTAAGGAATTTACATATAGTAAAAGAATAATCTACTTATATTATTGTCAAAATAATACATAATATTGGCCGTCGTAATTCAGTGCGTTGACTAGAGAAAATTAATGAATTTTTTATTATCATATATTCATGATGAGGCAATACCGAAATTCTGTTCTGTAAAATTAAGTTTGTTGAAAGCTAAATAAATTGCTGTGCATAGGATACAGTGAAATGAGGTTGGTAAGAGCTTTTTTTTAACGTAAGTACGACTAAATCTCATTATGGCGACGCGAGTCGGTCAGACATAAACACGCGAGAGTCTGACTGCGGTCAACGACGTTGTGTGGCGCCAGCCGCAGGCGGTTGTCATGGTTACTTTGCCCCCTTCGCGCCCTTTTAGTAAGACATGTCCGGCGTTCGAGCTCCGGCAAACAAAACTAAAGCCGGATTTATTTAGATAATTTCTGCTTAAACTTTATTAAACTAATACATGTATGTTCCGTGGTAATTTTTGTACTTATCGATGTAGCTGGGTTTCGATAATTTAGAAGTTAATTGCGACTTGCTAGTTGGAAAACTGTGTTTTCGTTGGTGTACCTCTGGGTTTTTTGTGTCTGTTAATCTACTACAGAAGTTTACATCGTTTTTGATAGTGAGTCAGACATACCTGTGTATTAATATGTTTTTCGGGTTGTGTGATTTCCATACATGTATATAGTTGCCACTTGGTTTACCATAGCTTGGTGTTAACTACAGATCTGATTTGGGATTCTGAAATTGCCCTGGTGTGCAGCACATGTCACACTTCTGTGTGTCTTCACATGTCTTCTGATTACTGGTTGCATTTACAACATGCCACATTATATATAAGTCACGGTATTTTGTGTGTCAGGTATAGAGATGAATATTATTTTTTAGGATAAATTCAGTTAAACTAATTGAGAGTTAGCTGTAGTAAGCTGCCCTACACACAAACGCTGTGACCCCAGAGGTAAGCTGACATGTACCCAAACACCCTGATCGCAGAGGCAAGCTGCGGTCTACCCAAACACGCAGACCCCTCAGGTCCAGAATGACCTGGCTCACAGTCACGCAAATGTCCTAACCCCAGAGGTAGGCTGCCATCCACCCAAATGCTCTGATCTCAGACAAGCTGCTGTCCACCCAAACACGCAGGCGCCTCAGGTAAGCTCACATCCACCCAAATGCCCTAACCCCAGAGGTAGGCTGCCTTTGACCCAGCCCCCTGACCCCTGAGGTAACCTCGCTTCCACCTAAACACTCTGATCTCAGAGGCAAGCTGACATTTGCCCAAACACCCTGATCACAGAAATAAGCTGCCATCCACCTAAACGACCTACCCCCAGAGGTAAGCTGACATCCATCTAACTGCCTTGATCCTAGGCTGCCCCAGTACGTCTAGGTGGTGACAATCCATCCTACAGGGTTGACATGATGTGCTTTCCTGAAGCACACAAAGGACACCTCGGGTTTTATGTAAGTTTGCTTTCTTTTTCTGTGCTTGTGTTTTATTTGGTTTGGATTGTATTTAATGGCATGTACAGAATTTACTGAGCACTTTTTTGGTTGATCACTGTTGGCACATATTCATCAATATTAACATTATTAACATTTTATTTTATCTGTTGTGCTGTTTATTTTGTGATTGACCTATTTTATTCCTAAGGTTACTGATTTTATGTGTTTTAGGAAAGTGTATGATGCTGTTTTAGCCCGACCCTTGTGCAGAGTTTGGAAGTCTGCGGGTATGTTCCTTTTTGAACTTTTTCTTTTTGTCTTAACTTTTTATTGGCATGCATGTAAGGTAACATTTTAATTGTTTTATTGGCCATGTAATTGGATTTTAATGGTGTATAATTGTATTTGCTGGTGGAATTGCTCTTTTGCCTGTGTTAAGGGTAATAGTTCTGCAGGTAGTTCTATTTGTTAAATGTTTGATAAATAAAATTCTTATTGTACTGGGTTGGCATTGATTTGCATGGTGTTTCAGCCTTTTAGATTGTGATTTTGTGTCGGCGGGGTGCAGTCTGCGGGTATCGCTTCTCGGCCTTTTGGCTAAAATCAAGTGGATTTTACTGACTTTTTACCGGTTTTCACGGACTGTGTCGGGTTTTTTAGAGGAAGGCACGGTTAACCTAAGGCGTGACCAGCAGGTGGCTTGACCGCCGCTGCCACGGGGCGACCCGTGCCTTCCTTGGTTTTTAACGTAAGTACGACTAAATCTCATTATGGCGACGCGAGTCGGTCATAACTACTACTGTTTTTAGTAGGCTGGGGATCCCGCAGTGGCTGGTGGCTTGTCCGCCGCCCTGCTGGGCGAACTGGTGTTTTTATTTTTAGCTGGTTTTATAGTTTAGCTCTGCTCGACTCATCCCGGATTGGCGGACGGCGGACGTCGAGACCACGGCGGCGGAAGGACTCTGCTCCAGCGGCGACGTCGGTGGACCTTCCCGGATGGCAACGGCCGGCGGACCATCGAGGAAGCCCTTCAGCGGGCCGTGGCTGGTAGCAGGCGGGGGCCTGCGGAATACCGCCCGGTTCTGCTGGAGGGCTGAGGGGGAGGTGGGCACCTTCCCCGACCGGCTGGCCTTCATCCGGGAGGTGGCCTTCGAAGCACTGGGCCTTCGTATGGAAGATGTTCTTTGCGTACCGCGGAATGGCCCCTTCGAATTCTTTGAGGTCACCTTGTCCACCGATGACAGCTGCAGCAAGGTCCTGGAGCGGAGCAAGGAGGGGGCCCAGCACCCTCTCCTTAGACGGTATACCATCGAGCCTCTGTGGTGGCCCGACAAGCGGGTTATTACTGTCCACTGTTTTAACCCGCATGTTACCGCCGAGTCCGTCTGCTTGTTTTTAAAAAAAAGTATGTGGACCTCCTTCCTGGCCACAGGGACATCCGGGATGAGCTGGGGATCTGGACTGGCCGACGCCAGTTCCAGGCCCGCCTGCGCCCGGACGCTAATGGGGCAGGCGGTTTTAGCCACCCCCCAGCCTATTTTAACCTACAGGGAAATAAGGCATACATTTTTTATTCTGGACAGCCTCCCTTCTGCCGGCAGTGCCACAGCTTTGGACACACCCTGGAGGGATGCGCCAACCTGCGCCGCCGCAACTGCCTGGAGTCGGGGCACATGGCCAGGGATTGCAAGGGCCCCCGTCGCTGCAAACACTGTAACGGCGAGGACCATCTGGCTCGTTCCTGCCCACAGAAAAAGACTACATATGCCGACGCTCTGTCGGGTAACAGAGCAGTCGGCACGGAGAATGGTGGGGGAGCTCTAGCCCCCACGACTGGGCAGGAACAGCCGGCGACGGGGGCAGGAGGAGAAGCCCTGGTCGAGGTGGAGGAGGCCCCTTCGAGTGCGACACCAATGCAGGAGGGGTCTCCGAACAAGGTGGAGCAGCTCGCCCTGGCTCTCGTTGGAGGGTAGACAGGATGCCAGCTCAGGCCATTTTATTCGTTCCTTTAAACTTGTGGACGGTTTTAAAACATGCAACCCCAGCATGCCGGGCTTCACCTGGCATAATAGTCGCGGAGCCAGCAGCCGCATCGACTACATTTTAGCTTCACCCCCCGTTGCTTTTAAAAAGGTGTCCCTCTCCCCACAGTGGCCCACTGACCATCTGGCAGTGGAGGCCACTGTCTCCATAGACGCCCTTGTATATGGGGGCGGCTATTGGAAAATGAACCTGCAGATCCTGGAGGAGAGAGATTTTAGACACCTTTTTTTAGATCACTTCTCCGAGTGGCAGAAGGACAAGCCTACCTTCCCCTCCGTGGCCGAATGGTGGGAGAGTGTGAAGGACAGCATCCGAACCTTCTCCATGCAGTACAGCAAGCAGCGCAGGATGGAGAAGTCGTTGTTAGTCTGTGATGGGGGGGTGAGAGGTGAAGGCTTAATCCAAAGTAGATTAGTGGGTCTCATTAGGAACAGTGACGACCTGCCCTGTAGAGAGGAGATGAAGAGACTGGTGGGATGGTGCAGTGACAACAGCCTGATCCTGAATGTGGAGAAGACCAAGGAGATGATCATGGACTTCAGGAGGAAACAGCCCAATCATTCAGCACTCAACAGTGCTGTGGAGTTGGTCAGCAGCGTCAGATTCCTGGGGGTGCAGATAACTGACAGTCTGGACTGGTCACCAAACAACATCACCGGTTAAACGGGCTCAGCAGCGTTTGCACTTCCTGCGCCGGATGAAGAGAGCTTTCCTCTCCCATCCTCAGCACCTTCTACGGAGGCACCATAGAGAGCGTGCTGACCAGCTGTATCTCCATCTATTTTATGTTCACTGCAGCCCACGCTGTTTGCATCTTGTCATTGTTGACTGTGTGAAAAATGTCCCTAGAGAGAGATAGAGGATACCGCTTCCATCAAATTGACAGGTTGGGTCAAAGGTCACGGGTCAAAAGTTCACTTGTGGGCGGGGCTTGGTTGTGGTGGTACGATGTGACGTCACGGGAGAGGGATTTATTTATTTATTATTATTTTAATTTATTTAATTATTCATTATTATTTATTTTAAAAATTATAATTTTATATTGAGGAGAGTGCTTACGAGTGTCGGGGTTTTTGTCGGGCGCCGCCGCCGGGGCTGAGCGGGGTGGGTTACCTGATGGAGCGTGAGCGTACGCTGTGTCTGGTGCGGTACTGTGGTAAGGTCCCCACGGCTTTGGATAATCCGCAAAGGACTCGGAGAGAGCGATGCCGGAGAGCTGAGAGCCGTGCTGCGCGAGTCTGAGAGAAACTCTGAGAGAATGAGACTACAAGATAAAAGCATATGGCACCAAATTGGAATCAGTAGTCTTTAAAAGAATAAATGGACTAGCAACTGTCTCTGGGGGAGCACCCCCGGTTAGGTACTATTAAGCACATTTTTAAAAACTTTGACAGAATAAAGTCTTAGTTATTTGAATAAATACGTTTTTCAGTAAATGTTTATTCACGCGCATGCGGACAAACACACACACCCTGGAGGTCAAACTAAAAAAAAAAAAAGTTGATACAAACTACAGTTGTATTGGACACGCACACAAAAACACAAAAGAGTTTGCTCAATCAAAAAAACAAACATATATAGTTCACGTTTTTTATTAAAATGTATAAGGATTGTTTTGTTATAGCGAAATTTTAAATTAATATGAGTGGGATATAAGTCATTTAGGCAACACGATTTGAGGAAGAACCTAAATAGTGGCTAGAAATGACCGACCAGGCAGGCAGAAGTGTGCTTTCCTTATCTCACAAGTCATGGAAGGGTGGGATGGGGGACACATAAGTGTGGGGTAGGAACTGTGGAATCAGGCAGGGGTGTAAGAATTTAGGATATAGTCTTGTTATTTTAAAGAAGGTGTACATGATTATTTAATTACATTTAATGGCAACCAGTAAGCTGCATTTAGCACCATGCTGCAAATACACATTAAAAACTTTAAAGAATGGTAATATAACTTGACCATAGTTTTTAGTTACACAAATATTTGTAAGACGTAACATGAAAGTTTTTCAAAGTGAGATGTACAGATGTTTTAAAATGTAACATGAAAGTTTTTAAAAGTAAGATGTACAAATGTTTTAAAATGTGACATGAAAGTTTTTCAAAGAAAGATGTACAAATGTTTTAAAATGTAACATGAAAGTTTTTCAAAGTAAGATGTACAAATGTACAAATTCACATAAACCGGTTAAAAAGAATTTCCCCAGGAACAGAGTGTTTGTACTGACAACCATGTGTCAGTGGCAGGCCGATTTATGCGACATGCAAGGGCTGGCGACGTACAATGATGGGTTAAAGTATCTGCTTGCGGTGATTGATGTTTTTTCCAAAAAGGCCTACGCGTGTGCGTTAAGAGACAAGACTGGGGTGGCAGTGGGTGTGCGTTTGTATGTATGTATGTGTCATGCCCTGCTCGTCGGCTCCTCATGTGTGCCACGCCCCCTGAATTCCCACGTGTGCTTCCCTGATCGTTTCCAGCGTTGTCTGATTTCTTTGCTTAGTCTCGTTGTATTTAAGTCCTGGTCTGACCTGTTCCCTTTGTCTGTCATTGTGGATTCGGCGTGGGTGAATGTTTCCTGGTCCTGTCGTCCCAAATAAACCCCCGTTAGCCCTGAATACCGCCTGTTTTCAAGCAGAAACTGCAGTGTTAAAGGGTCCAACAATATCAAGGCCAAGTTTCTTCCATGGTCCATCAGGCAGCGGGACTGGTTGCAAAGGAGCAGGGTGAATAGAAGCTGTTTTATCATTAACCTGGCAGAGTATACATGAAGCAATGCAAGACTGAACTTGTGAGTCCATCTTTGGCCACCAGTAGAGGTCGCGCAGACGTTGCTTTGTGCGGACGATTCCTTGATGACTCTCATGTGCAAGCATGATCAGTGCGTGTCGTAAGGAGAGTGGCACGATGAGTCTTGAGCCTCTGAGGATGTAGTTATCCTTGACGGAGAGCTCATCTCTGATCTTATAGTATAGGGCTAGTACACCACTTACTGATTTAACCGATGGAGGCCAACCACTTTCAAGTTGTGAGCGCAGGGCTGACAGTTCAGGACAAGAAGAACAAGCAGAGTTGAAGTCAGCCACTGGAAGGGAGCTTAGGACAGCAGAAATATGTGCCACCATCTCGGGTTCTGAATCTGAAATAGAGTCAGGAGGCGCAGGCAGGGGAAGGCGCGAGAGACAATCAGCCGTATAGTTCTGGGAGCCTGGTCGATAGACAACATCATAGTCAAAACATAGCAGGCGTGCAGACCAGCGGGCAACCCGCATACCAGCCCGACCGATTCCCTTTGTGCTGAGCAGTGTTGTCAATGCCTGGTGATCTGTGCGGAGAGTAAAACGAAATGGTGTTCTCCATTTTCTGTAGCCCACACACAAGCAAGTGCTTCTTTTTCAACAGTCGAGTATTTCCTCTCCGTTTCAGTCAGTGTGCGGGAAGCGAAAGCCACAGGCTTCTCTGTGCCATCAGGTTGTACTTGTGCAAAGACAGCTCCAAGTCCATAGTCACTTGCATCTGTGGAAATTACCGGTCGTAGAGAAGGGTTAAAAAGAGCAAGCGCAGGACTGTCCACAAGAAGTTGCTTAACTTCCTCAAAGCTGCTTTGTGCTGCAGGAGCCATGTAAATGTGTCTTTTTCACTGACACAGGCACGCATAGGAGCCACAACCGTCGCAAAGTTAGGCAGAAACTTTGAATACCAGGACACTAGGCCCAGAAACGATCTCAGGGCAACAGCGTCAGATGGAGGAGGGGCTTTCAGGACAGCATTAATGTGTTCTTGGTCAGGAAGAATGCCGTCTACAGTAATGACATGACCTAGGAAGCGTAGGGAGGTTTTCCTGAAGTGACATTTGTTCTCATTGAGAACCAATCCAGCCTCCTTCAGCTTTTGGAGGACAGCGTTGAGGTTCTGGTCATGGTCATTGCCATAGACAATAAGGTCATCCAAATAATTTTGAACACCTGGAAGACCGTTGAGAATGTCAGCCATCATTTTCTGGAAGGCTGAGGGGGCTGATGTGAGGCCATAAGGAATTCTGCAGAACGGAACAGACCATCATGTGTGATGAATGCTGTAAGGTCTCTGCTATCTTCATGAAGAGGCAACTGGTAGTATGCATTAGCCAGATCGATTGTAGAAAACAGCTTTGCACCTTGTAAATTTGCAAGCAGTTCATCCACATGAGGTAGAGGGTAGCAATCTGTGACCACAGCCTTGTTTGGTTCACGGAGATCTGTGCACATTCGTATTCCACCAGTTTTTCCGTCCTGTAACTACAATAGGCGAAACCCAAGGTGATGCATCAATTTTCTCAATCACACCAGCTTTCAGCAAGCGGTCAAGTTCAGCTGAGACAGAAGCTCTTACAGCAAAAGGCAGGCGTCGTAATTTCTGGCGTACTGGTTTAACAGTGGGGTCAATTTTCACCTTATGCACAAAGTTTTGTGCACAACCAATGTCTGGAGTAGTAGGGATGCAGGAAGCGGTTGAAACAGTCACACAGCTAACAGCACTAGCAGTAGGGATACAGGGAGCAGATGCAGAGTTTGTGGTAAACACGGGAGGGAGGGTAGTGTTACCTTCAATGCAGATGCTTAAGGCTTTCATGAGATCTCTTCCTAAAAGAGAAGTGCCCTTCTTCACCACGTAAAATGTAACTGGGCAGTGAGAACTCCTCTACTCACTTTGACTTGTAGGCAACCAAGCACAGGAATTCTCTTCCTTGTGTAAGTCACTAGCTGACTAACAGGTGGAAGTAGTGGTGTGTCATTGAAATACTGAACATAGATGTGGTGTGGCAAAATAGATACTCCTGATCCTGTGTCAACAACCATTTCATGCTCTTTGGTAAGAGAAGCAGGAGTACTGATATTGATTTTGCATGTAAGTGTATGTGGTGCATGGCAAGTGTTGTTTAAGTATAGCACAGTCAGTTTAGGTAGCTGAATCTCACGTACATCACTTGTCTTGGATGAGCGACAAACACGAGAAAAATGTCCAACTTTATGGCAAGACTTGCAAGTTGCTTTGGCTGCAGGACACTGAGAAGAATTAGCCAGATGTGTGTTAGAACCACACCTGAAACAGCTGCGGGAAGATGTAGTGAGGCATTGAATGGCTTATTAGGATGAATGTGCTGTGTGTATTTCTTTTTAGTGAATTGTGAACGAGGGTTGTACAGCTTGCACTGAGACACTGTCCTTTCCTGCTATTGTTTTTGCTTGTTGAACAGCAGATTCTACTTGTGATGCGAGTGTTAAGGTTTTGTCCAGTGTCAGATCCGATTCGAGCAGGAGCCTCTCTCTTATTCACATGTTCAATCAGCTGATCACGGATCATCTCATCGGTTTTATCATCAAATCCACATTTTGAAGCGAGATCACGCAATACGGCCGCATACTGTATAATAGTCTCGTGAGGTGCTTGTTTTCGCTGTCTGAGGGTATGTCGTTCCACAACAACGTTTACTTTAGGTGTATAATGTTTCTCTAAAGCAGTGACAGCAGAGTCAAAGGAGTCACCTGTATCTGGTAGCGAGTAGAAAGTCCGTTGTCCCTCGGCTCCGAGACAGTGGAGTAGCGTAGCTCTCCTGCGCGCTTCAGGCCAAGCATTTCCCGTTGCATTAATTACCAGTAGGTAGTTCTTGAAAATCCGCATCCACATGTCGAAAGGTATCGGGGGCTCTCCCGGGCACGGCAAAAACATCGGAGGTGCAGGCACGTTTCCAGCCATGGTGAGTCAGCAAAAAAAAGAAGAGGTGAAAACACAAAACTCGTCGCCAGAAATGTAGTGTAGCACTCGAATAACCAGGCCAGAGAATATACAAATGTCTGTTAAACGAAATGCTATTTACTTAACAAGCATTACATCAAAAACATCAAGGTAGCACAGCAGTACGGATGTTCGTATTCGTCTCACTCTACTCATCACACTTCTTCCTTTCTCGTCTCTACAGTGTCTGCCTTTCGACACTGCCACCTAGTGTTCTAAGGTTGTAATAAGTCAGTGAACACAACAGCTAGGTTTGCTAAAGCTAAACTTTAGCGGTGCGCCCTTATCCAACCTCCAACCTTGGATAAGGTGAGATGCTTTTATTGTCACTGTGAAAATACAATGAGATGTAATTTGGAGCAAGCCTGTAGACGCCATAGTAAGCATAAAACTACAGACTAACACTTACAGAGTATAAATACAGATAAAATACATATAAAAGCTAAAGATACATAGACCAAAAATAAAAAAGAATAAAAATAAAGAAAAAATTCTGGTGCTAGAAGCAAAGAAACCAGTAGCACATTGTCAGATATTACACAACAAAAGCGTAGCATTGAAAAGCTCCAGGCCGCTGTGCCTGCATGCATTGCCATTTTGGTTTTTGACTCTGTTTACGTTGGAGTGGATGAGTCAGATGGCTGAAGATAGATTACATCACTGCCATCTAGCGGTCAGGGGTATAAATGCCAACAGAAAATGAAAAGTCTGACAATTTTTGAGCTGATTAGCTGTGAATTTTGTAAAACAGCAGAGGCGGTTGGCTGGAGGATGCACTAATGATCGGCTTGCAGGTAGTAGAACAATGACCAGCTGAGTCTTTCCTCAGTGTTTCTACTTTAAATAGCAAAGGGTATCATAACACACTTTAGAGTACTTGGTGCTTCACTCATTCTTCTATCTTGGTGCCATGTTTCACCATCTCTATCAGTGTCATCAGCATCAGTGAAAAGGTGTCTGGGATGCTGACCTTAGAAGCAGAATTTCAAAGAAGAGCTGAGGAAAGGGGGCAAAACACCTCCCTTTGAAACCTCTGAACACTGGGGATAAGAGCCTTAATGAAGGAAAGATCAGCAATTTGCTGTGAAGCACTTAAACTTGGCATAAGAAAAGAGAGACAACATAGCAGAGAATGGTTTCAATCCATCGACCTCTGGGTTATGGGCCCAGCACACTTCCTCTGCGCCACTCTGCTGCACAGTCGGGGCTGGGTGAGTGTTTTCTTAGTGTGTCCACTAGCAAATTAATGAGTAAAAATTAAGGGGCTCTGGACACACATAATGGTACTTAGTGCTTCTTTTCAGAGACCCCTAGGTTATAAAGCCCCTGTGAGGTGCAGCATGAGCCTTCCTCAAGCGATGCCTGATTTAACCATGACAAGCAGGTAAAAGCTGTTGGCCATAGACAAAGTGAGACCCAGCAGAGGACATGGCCGTTCTAAGCCTCAGACCTGGTATGGTGATGAAGCTTCCTGTTACACTTTCTACTGCCTTGGTTCATCGCAACAATCAATATGATAAAGAGAAGGAGTCATCCTAGATGGGACCCAAACCCACCCCTCCACTTTGGGATCCCCAGTACATAATGGGGGGGGGGGGGGGCATAATGAATTCTGAAGGTCCCCGTAGCCCTGGGAAGATGCCCAGTACGGAAATGACAGATGCTAAAATAAATGCTAAAAACTCAAATGGCCTAATTGTCAGTGTTTGTTATAGACACCTAATGTAGCTGCAGAGGAAAGCAGAATGTTGTATGACGACATCAGGATTATGAGTAATAAAAATGATGTGGTGGTCTCTGGCTCTTCTGTAAATGAACTGGAGATGGTGGAAGTGGTACAGGATTGTTTTTTTTACTCAGTTTAATACCCCTACCAGGGGAGAAGCCATTCTTGATCTTCTTTTTTCTAATAACCAGGATAGGATTGAAAAATTAGAGGTTTTAGAACCACTGGACAGTAGTGATCAGAACATGGTTAAATTTCAGGCTATTTTCGTGTCAGAAGAGTAAAATCCAAAAGAAAAAAATATATTGTGAGGAAGGCAAACTTTAATGGTATGAGACTGAAACTAGAAACTGTGAACAAGTTAAATAGCAAAACGGTTTGAAGAGGCATGGGAATTTTTTAAAGGACAAGAGGACTTCATACCTGTTACCAGCAGAACTAAATCTAGGAAACTACAACTACAACCAAGGTGGTTTACTAAGGAAATTAAGAATAAAGTCCGGGGGAGAAGGGCTCTCTTCCACAAATGGAAGATAACTAATGATTTCAAAATAAGGCAGGAGTCTACAGGTTGAGTTAAAAAATGAATGACAAGTATGACATTAAAAGTTTCTTCCAATGTTTTATCTCCAAAAAAGCTCTAAAAGCTGAAATCACTAATCTACAGGATAGTAAGGGCTTTATAATTGAAAATGAAATTAATATAGTAAATGAATTTAATGATTATTGTACATGGGTGTTCACAGTAGAGAACACAAATAACTCACCACCATGTAGATTCATTGAATTATTAGATTTCCAGAAGTCCTTAAGGTCAAAGCTACAGGGTTTTTACAAACTGTATCAGCCTGGATCAAAAACTGGTTTACAGACAGGAAGCAGTGGGTAGTTATTAGAGGCACAATGTCACAGTGGGCCTGCGTTCATTGTGGGATACCATAGGGTTCAATTTTAGGACCACTATTGTTCCTAATTTGCGCCAATGATAGTGACGTCAATACATACAGTAAAATGGTTAAATTTGCTGATGACACCAAGGTACGTGATGTAGCAGATACTGATCTAGCAGCGGAGAGGCTACAATAGGATTTAATTAGCAACTGGGCTGATACCTGGCAGATGAAATTTAAAGTAGATAAATGTAAGGTTATCCATGAAAGGAGCAGAAATATAAAGTACAGATATTTTATGGGTTCCACTGAAATAAAGTTAGCTGATTGTGAGAATGACCTCGGTGCGTATGTTGATGCTTTCATGTTCTACTCTCGTCAGTTTGGGGAAGCAATTAAAAAGGCCAATAGGATGTTAGGTTACATCTCTAGGTGTGTGTAGTTTAAGTTAAGGGAGGTGATGCTACAATTATACTGTACAATTCCTTGGTAAGACCCCACCTAGAATATTGTGTGCAGGTTTGGTCACCATACCTTAAAAAGGACATTGCTGCCTTGGAAAGGGTGCAACGTAGGGCTACAAGAATGATTCCTGGTCTTAGAGGAATGTCTTATGAGGAGAGGTTAGCTGAACTGAATCTGTT